>NW_025746176.1:132500-153335 GCF_021184085.1 Oncorhynchus gorbuscha
CAGCCTCCATCCTACTAAACTACACTGTAGTAGTTACAGATCCATACAGCCTCCATCCTACTAAACTACATTGTAGTAGTTACAGATCCATACAGCCTCCATCCTACTAAACTACACTGTAGCAGTTACAGACCCATACAGCCTCCATCCTACTAAACTACACTGTAGTAGTTACAGACCCATAGAGCCTCCATCCTACTAAACTACACTGTAGCAGTTACAGACCCATACAGCCTCCATCCTACTAAACTACACTGTAGCAGTTACAGACCCATACAGCCTCCATCCTACTAAACTACATTGTAGTAGTTACAGATCCATACAGCCTCCATCCTACTAAACTACACTGTAGCAGTCACAGACCTATACAGCCTCCATCCTACTAAACTACACTGTAGTAGTTACAGATCCATACAGCCTCCATCCTACTAAACTACACTGTAGCAGTTACAGACCCATACAGCCTCCATCCTACTAAACTACACTGTAGCAGTTACAGACCCATACAGCCTCCATCCTACTAAACTACACTGTAGCAGTTACAGACCCATACAGCCTCCATCCTACTAAACTACACTGTAGCAGTTACAGACCCATACAGCCTCCATCCTACTAAACTACACTGTAGTAGTTACAGACCCATAGAGCCTCCATCCTACTAAACTACACCGTAGTAGTTACAGACCCATACAGCTATGGAGCCTCCATCCTACTAAACTACACTGTAGTAGTTACAGACCCATAGAGCCTCCATCCTACTAAACTACACCGTAGTAGTTACAGACCCATACAGCTATGGAGCCTCCATCCTACTAAACTACACTGTAGTAGTTACAGATCCATACAGCCTCCATCCTACTAAACTACACTGTAGTAGTTACAGACCCATAAAGCTATGGAGCCTCCATCCTACTAAACTACACTGGAGTAGTTACAGATCCATACAGCCTCCATCCTACTAAACTACACTGTAACAGTTACAGATCCATACAGCCTCCATCCTACTAAACTACACTGTAGCAGTTACAGATCCATACAGCTATGGTGCCTCCATCCTACTAAACTACACTGTAGTAGTTACAGATCCATACAGCTATGGAGCCTCCATCCTACTAAACTACACTGTAGCAGTTACAGACCCATACAGCCTCCATCCTACTAAACTACACTGTAGTAGTTACAGACCCATAGAGCCTCCATCCTACTAAACTACACTGTAGCAGTTACAGACCCATACAGCTATGGAGCCTCCATCCTACTAAACTACACTGTAGCAGTTACAGACCCATACAGCCTCCATCCTACTAAACTACACTGTAGTAGTTACAGACCCATACAGCCTCCATCCTACTAAACTACACTGTAGTAGTTAGACCCATACAGCTATGGAGCCTCCATCCTACTAAACTACACTGTAGCAGTTACAGACCCATACAGCTATGGAGCCTCCATCCTACTAAACTACACTGTAGTAGTTACAGATCCATAGAGCCTCCATCCTACTAAACTACACTGTAGTAGTTACAGACCCATACAGCCTCCATCCTACTAAACTACACTGTAGCAGTTACAGACCCATAGAGCCTCCATCCTACTAAACTACACTGTAGTAGTTCAGATCCATACAGCCTCCATCCTACTAAACTACACTGTAGCAGTTACAGATCCATACAGCCTCCATCCTACTAAACTACACTGTAGCAGTTACAGACCCATAGAGCCTCCATCCTACTAAACTACACTGTAGTAGTTCAGATCCATACAGCCTCCATCCTACTAAACTACACTGTAGCAGTTACAGATCCATACAGCCTCCATCCTACTAAACTACACTGTAGCAGTTACAGACCCATACAGCCTCCATCCTACTAAACTACATTGTAGCAGTTACAGATCCATACAGCCTCCATCCTACTAAACTACACTGTAGTAGTTACAGACCCATAGAGCCTCCATCCTACTAAACTACACCGTAGTAGTTACAGACCCATACAGCTATGGAGCCTCCATCCTACTAAACTACACTGTAGTAGTTACAGATCCATACAGCCTCCATCCTACTAAACTACACTGTAGTAGTTACAGACCCATAAAGCTATGGAGCCTCCATCCTACTAAACTACACTGGAGTAGTTACAGATCCATACAGCCTCCATCCTACTAAACTACACTGTAGCAGTTACAGATCCATACAGCCTCCATCCTACTAAACTACACTGTAGCAGTTACAGATCCATACAGCTATGGTGCCTCCATCCTACTAAACTACACTGTAGTAGTTACAGATCCATACAGCTATGGAGCCTCCATCCTACTAAACTACACTGTAGCAGTTACAGACCCATACAGCCTCCATCCTACTAAACTACACTGTAGCAGTTACAGACCCATACAGCTATGGAGCCTCCATCCTACTAAACTACACTGTAGCAGTTACAGACCCATACAGCCTCCATCCTACTAAACTACACTGTAGTAGTTACAGACCCATACAGCCTCCATCCTACTAAACTACACTGTAGTAGTTAGACCCATACAGCTATGGAGCCTCCATCCTACTAAACTACACTGTAGCAGTTACAGACCCATACAGCTATGGAGCCTCCATCCTACTAAACTACACTGTAGCAGTTACAGACCCATACAGCCTCCATCCTACTAAACTACACTGTAGCAGTTACAGACCCATACAGCCTCCATCCTACTAAACTACACTGTAGCAGTTACAGACCCATACAGCCTCCATCCTACTAAACTACACTGTAGCAGTTACAGACCCATACAGCCTCCATCCTACTAAACTACATTGTAGCAGTTACAGATCCATACAGCCTCCATCCTACTAAACTACACTGTAGTAGTTACAGATCCATACAGCCTCCATCCTACTAAACTACACTGTAGTAGTTACAGATCCATACAGCCTCCATCCTACTAAACTACACTGTAGTAGTTACAGATCCATACAGCCTCCATCCTACTAAACTACACTGTAGTAGTTACAGACCCATACAGCTATGGAGCCTCCATCCTACTAAACTACACTGTAGTAGTTACAGATCCATACAGCCTCCATCCTAATAAACTACACTGTAGTAGTTACAGATCCATACAGCCTCCATCCTACTAAACTACACTGTAGCAGTTACAGATCCATACAGCTATGGAGCCTCCATCCTACTAAACTACACTGTAGTAGTTACAGACCCATAGAGCATCCATCCTACTAAACTACACTGTAGTAGTTACAGATCCATACAGCCTCCATCCTACTAAACTACACTGTAGCAGTTACAGACCCATACAGCCTCCATCCTACTAAACTACACTGTAGCAGTTACAGATCCATACAGCCTCCATCCTACTAAACTACACTGTAGTAGTTACAGATCCATACAGCTATGGAGCCTCCATCCTACTAAACTACACTGTAGTAGTTACAGACTCATACAGCTATGGAGCCTCCATCCTACTAAACTACACTGTAGTAGTTACAGATCCATACAGCGCGTGTTTACGGAAGACAAGACGGTCCACCTGTGTTAATTAGCTATCTATCATGCTCTGAACACCTGGTAGTAAAGGGGAAGTGTCGTGGAAGTGTAGTTTCCTCGGATTGAAGCTACCATAGCTGTATAAATCTGTGCAGAAACTGTTACAGTATATTTTTTGATTTTGAACGATTCTTTCTTGCTGATGTTTCGAAAAGCCATAAAGCAAGCTATGAATGGCGTTTCTGGATGATTATTGACGTTTCAAAACATTTTTAAAAAGGTCGGGATTGTAGTTGACGTGAAACAGTCCTGGGCGAAGCTGAGAAGTGTAGGGAGAAGGCAGGATGTCTTCTCGAGTTTGAGAGGTAAATGTTACTTCTACGGACTCTTATGTGTAACGGGAACTGAGTAATGATCAAGGCGAAAACCCATCAACTCATACTGCGAACACGTGGTGTTAGCCAAAGCCCCAAAACAAATATTACTTTATAGGCTTCCCCTGTCTTGGATAATGTGGCTATTCACTATGATCCTGTTGGACGAGTACCTTATATAACACACATACACACACACACATCTATTATATTCCAACTGAGTACATCTGTAAATTCAGACAATTCAATGGAGAGAGAGAATTAACTGGCAAACCGTAGGAATTGGAGGTAAAGGAAAAATACAGGACATGATTGACATTGGTTTTCCACTTGCATTTAAAATAGTACGGCTGTCTACCATCTAGCCGCTCAGGTCACCTAAAAGACAGAAAAGACGCCCGTTCCTTTCTTACCCTTTTTCCTTCCGGTTGGGAGAGATTTGTCCACGTGTATATTTTCCAACCGTGTGTTGACCGAGGTGCATTCCTTTACGATCCAACTGCGCTGATTTGAAGCATTTTAAAGTTTCAGAAAAGGAGACGCGGCTCTAAAACGCAGATTGTTCCTGGTCGCCATCTCGGCTCGACTGACTGACGGCAAACAAACACTGCGTTCCGCAGACTTTATTACAGTCGTAACTGCACTTTACAACTCAGCTGGTGTCCTTTGTAATCAGGCCTCTAGAGTAGGAGCAATAGTACCACATAGTGGCTTCCCATAAGCATGACCATAGTTGGGCCAGTTCAAAGTCAACCACTATAATAGACCCATATCATATGGGACCAGTAGAGTAGAATAGAAGAAGTCCACCTTTATCTAGAGAGACGAGTAAAATACAAAACACAGCCTCTTCAAACAGTCACAAAAAAAAAAGAATCATGGCCAGTACGGGTATCGAACCCGCGACCTTCGCGTTATTAGCACGACGCTCTAACCAACTGAGCTAACCGGCCAAGTGAACACAGCGGTACACATTTACTCTTTTCTCCGGTAAAAAAACAACCCGGCTGATTTTTATAAATGCTACAATGGCATTATCTGCTCATCTATATTTCAACGAATTCTCCAAACAGTTACAAAATATCATAATATATATATATAAATAAATACGGAATATATATATATATTCTTATCATGATGTGGTGAACGGTGTTGTTTGAGCCCTCTCTGCTCCGTTCCCACGTCGGGCGCATCCAACGCTCTGCTCAGCGTCGATACGGATCCGCCAGTTGCGACAACACTGACAAGATGGTGGATAGGACAGGAGGAAAACGAGGAACAAAACACAGCTAATATGTCTAGTTGACAGCGTGTAAATGGCCTTTTTGGGGGGGGTTTAAGTTCGCCAAAACGATTACAAGATCGGAGCGTTTCATATCTATTGAATTTGGGTTGATGTTTGCGGAGACGCAGGACCAAATATGTTGTTTATCTGGCTGCGGGATGAAGGACCCGTCGGATACAGGACATAACGACGTGACAGACAGCAGTCCGGTAGATAATCACTGATATTAGATCGTGAATTAACTTTACGGTTAAAAAAAAAAAATGCATTGAAACCGTTCACTAGTTCGGTCCACCTAACGTTGTCAGCTAGTTATTTGTTTTCCTGGTTGATTTGTTGTCATTGTGCAGCTGTTTTCCTGGTTGATTTGTTGTCATTGTGCAGCTGTTTTCCTGGTTGATTTGTTGTCATTGTGCAGCTGTCTGTTTTCCTGGTTGATTTGTTGTCATTGTGCAGCTGTTTTCCTGGTTGATTTGTTGTCATTGTGCAGCTATCTGTTTTCCTGGTTGATTTGTTGTCATTGTGCAGCTGTCTGTTTTCCTGGTTGATTTGTTGTCATTGTGCAGCTGTTTTCCTGGTTGATTTGTTGTCATTGTGCAGCTATCTGTTTTCCTGGTTGATTTGTTGTCATTGTGCAGCTAGTCAGGGGTAGATACTAAGCAGCTTGCTAATTCCACAAGGTTTTCGTGGCCGAGTCGACATGTTTTAACTTTGTACGGTGCTTGTTGGGGAAGGATTCACAGGACGCATCGATAAGGACGCAAGACGCATTGATAAGGACGCAGGACGCATTGATAAGGACGCATCAATAAGGACGCAAGACGCATCGATAAGGACGCATCGATAAGGACGCAAGACGCATTGATAAGGACGCAAGACGCATTGATAAGGACGCATCGATAAGGACGCGAGATGCATCGATAAGGACGCTCGACGCCATCCCCCGTCGGACCGACCCTGCTGCGTTGTAACTAGTGACCGGCTAGTTAGCTGTTATAGCTGGTCAGACTGTCGACAGGCGACATGGCTCACTCTCCGGTTCAGAGTAGCCTGCCAGGGATGCAGGTATGCTGTTTTCACCTCATGTCAAGTAGCTAGTTAAAGTACACCTTACCATAGTGTTATATACTGAAGCTGGCCCTCACCTGATGTTAACAATACTAAAGACATGCACCATAGTGTTATATACTGAAGCTGGCCCTCACCTGATGTTAACAATACTAAAGACATGCACCATAGTGTTATATACTGAAGCTGGCCCTCACCTGATGTTAACAATACTAAAGACATGCACCATAGTGTTATATACTGAAGCTGGCCCTCACCTGATGTTAACAATACTAAAGACATGCACCATAGTGTTATATACTGAAGCTAGCCCTCACCTGATGTTAACAATACTAAAGACATGCACCATAGTGTTATATACTGAAGCTAGCCCTCACCTGATGTTAACAATACTAAAGACATGCACCATAGTGTTATATACTGAAGCTAGCCCTCACCTGATGTTAACAATACTAAAGACATGCACCATAGTGTTATATACTGAAGCTGGCCCTCACCTGATGTTAACAATACTAAAGACATGCACCATAGTGTTATATACTGAAGCTAGCCCTCACCTGATGTTAATAATACTAAAGACATGCACCATAGTGTTATATACTGAAGCTGGCCCTCACCTGATGTTAATAATACTAAAGACATGCACCATAGTGTTATATACTGAAGCTAGCCCTCACCTGATGTTAATAATACTAAAGACATGCACCATAGTGTTACATACTGAAGCTGGCCCTCACCTGATGTTAACCATACTAAAGACATGCACCATAGTGTTATATACTGAAGCTAGCCCTCACCTGATGTTAATAATAATAATAATAATAAATATAATAATACTAAAGACATGCACCATAGTGTTATATACTGAAGCTAGCCCTCACCTTATGTTAATAATACTAAAGACATGCACCATAGTGTTATATACTGAAGCTGGCCCTCACCTGATGTTAATAATACTAAAGACATGCACCATAGTGTTATATACTGAAGCTAGCCCTCACCTGATGTTAACAATACTAAAGACATGCACCATAGTGTTATATACTGAAGCTGGCCCTCACCTGATGTTAATAATACTAAAGACATGCACCATAATGTTATATACTGAAGCTGGCCCTCACCTGATGTTAATAATACTAAAGACATGCACCATAGTGTTATATACTGAAGCTGGCCCTCACCTGATGTTAACAATACTAAAGACATGCACCATAGTGTTATATACTGAAGCTGGCCCTCACCTGATGTTAATAATACTAAAGACATGCACCATAGTGTTATATACTGAAGCTGGCCCTCACCTGATGTTAACCATACTAAAGACATGCACCATAAGCACAGCATGCTGCCGATAGAGAGAGACAGTGAATTCCCTTAGTTCATTCTGCTCATTCTGTTCATTCATGTCCAATAATAGTCTAGAACAATATTTAACACTAAATTATCCTAGGAGTCACATTGGGGCTACCCCATACTGATGACTAAAAGGAAAAAACATAATTTTGTGACTATAATATTTTTTAAATGACTCAAATTGACCTCGTATTATGCAATGATGAGCATATGGACACAGTTGCAGTCATTCAGTTGATATTAGGTCCAGCAGAGTTCCAGCACACATACAGCAGTGTTTTGAGAGAGGTTCAATCAACAACTGAGTGTTTCTGCTATGATTAGACTAAAGCAATGGAAAACTGGGGATTCTCTGAGCTAGGCTAAAGACTAAAGCAATGGAAAACAGGGGATTCTCTGAGCTAGGCTAAAGACTAAAGCACTGGAAAACAGGGGATTCTCTGAGCTAGGCTAAAGACTAAAGCACTGGAAAACAGGGGATTCTCTAAGCTAGGCTAAAGACTAAAGCAATGGAAAACAGACAATTATCTGAACTAGGCTAAAGACTAAAGCACTGGAAAACAGAGGACTCTCTAAGCTAGGCTAAAGCACTGGAAAACAGAGGACTCTCTAAGCTAGGCTAAAGCACTGGAAAACAGAGGACTCTCTAAGCTAGGTTAAAGACTAAAGCAATGGAAAACAGAGGACTCTCTAAGGTAGGTTAAAGACTAAAGCAATGGAAAACAGAGAATTATCTGAACTAGGCTAAAGACTAAAGCAATAGAAAACAGAGGACTCTCTAAGCTAGGCTAAAGCACTGGAAAACAGAGGACTCTCTAAGCTAGGCTAAAGCAATGGAAAACAGATGACTCTCTAAGCTAGGCTAAAGCACTGGAAAACAGATGACTCTCTAAGCTAGGCTAAAGCACTGGAAAACAGATGACTCTCTAAGCTAGGCTAAAGCACTGGAAAACAGAGGACTCTCTAAGCTAGGCTAAAGACTAAAGCACTGGAAAACAGAGGATTCTCTAAGATAGACTAAAGCAATGGAAAACAGAGGACTCTGTAAGCTAGGCTAAAGACTAAAGCACTGGAAAACAGAGGATTCTCTAAACTAGACTAAAGCACTGGAAAACAGAGGATTCTCTAAACTAGACTAAAGCAATGGAAAACAGAGGATTCTCTAAGCTAGGCTAAAGACTAAAGCACTGGAAAACAGAGGACTCTCTGAGCTAGGCTAAAGACTAAAGCACTGGAATGTAAATGTAAATGAAAACAGAGGATTCTCTAAGCTAGACTAAAGCAATGGAAAACAGAGGATTCTCTAAGCTAAACTAAAGCAATGGAAAACAGAGGATTCTCTAAGCTAGGCTAAAGACTTAAGCACTGGAAAACAGTATTCTCTAAGCTAGGCTAAAGCAATGGAAAACAGGGGATTCTCTGAGCTAGGCTAAAGACTAAAGCAATGGAAAACAGAGGACTCTCAACTAGGTTAAAGACTAAAGCAATGGAAAACAGAGGGCTCTCTAAGCTAGGCTAAAGCACTGGAAAACAGAGGACTCTCTAAGCTAGGCTAAAGCACTGGAAAACAGAGGATTCTCTAAGATAGACTAAAGCAATGGAAAACAGAGGACTCTGTAAGCTAGGCTAAAGACTAAAGCAATGGAAAACAGGGGATTCTCTGAGCTAGGCTAAAGACTAAAGCAATGGAAAACTGGGGATTCTCTGAGCTAGGCTAAAGCAATGGAAAACAGGGGATTCTCTGAGCTAGGGCTAAAGACTAAAGCAATGGAAAACAGAGGACTCTCTAAACTAGGTTAAAGACTAAAGCAATGGAAAACAGAGGGCTCTCTAAGCTAGGCTAAAGCACTGGAAAACAGAGGACTCTCTAAGCTAGGCTAAAGCACTGGAAAACAGAGGATTCTCTAAGATAGACTAAAGCAATGGAAAACAGAGGACTCTGTAAGCTAGGCTAAAGACTAAAGCACTGGAAAACAGAGGATTCTCTAAACTAGACTAAAACAGAGGATTCTCTAAGCTAGGCTAAAGACTAAAGCACTGGAAAACAGAGGACTCTCTGAGCTAGGCTAAAGACTAAAGCACTGGAAAACAGAGGACTCTCTGAGCTAGGCTAAAGACTAAAGCACTGGAATGTAAATGTAAATGAAAACAGAGGATTCTCTAAGCTAGACTAAAGCAATGGAAAACAGAGGATTC
This sequence comes from Oncorhynchus gorbuscha, assembly GCF_021184085.1. NCBI lineage: Eukaryota > Metazoa > Chordata > Actinopteri > Salmoniformes > Salmonidae > Oncorhynchus > Oncorhynchus gorbuscha. Next base: position 142,271 of record NW_025746176.1, read on the forward strand.
TCTAAGCTAGGCTAAAGCAATGGAAAACAGAGGATTCTCTAAGCTAGGCTAAAGACTTAAGCACTGGAAAACAGGATTCTCTAAACTAGACTAAAGCAATGGAAAACAGAGGATTCTCTAAGCTAGGCTAAAGACTAAAGCAATGGAAAACAGGGGATTCTCTGAGCTAGGCTAAAGACTAAAGCAATGGAAAACTGGGGATTCTCTGAGCTAGGCTAAAGCAATGGAAAACAGGGGATTCTCTGAGGTAGGCTAAAGACTAAAGCACTGGAAAACAGAGGACTCTCTAAGCTAGGCTAAAGCACTGGAAAACAGAGGACTCTCTAAGCTAGGCTAAAGACTAAAGCAATGGAAAACAGAGAATTATCTGAACTAGGCTAAAGACTAAAGCACTGGAAAACAGAGGACTCTCTAAGCTAGGCTAAAGCACTGGAAAACAGAGGACTCTCTAAGCTAGGCTAAAGCAATAGAAAACAGAGGACTCTAAGCTAGGCTAAAGCACTGGAAAACAGATGACTCTCTAAGCTAGGCTAAAGCAATGGAAAACAGAGGACTCTAAGCTAGGCTGAAGCACTGGAAAACAGGACTCTAAGCTAGGCTAAAGCAATGGAAAACAGAGGACTCTCTAAGCTAGGCTAAAGACTAAAGCACTTGAAAACAGAGGATTCTCTAAGCTAGACTAAAGCAATGGAAAACAGAGGACTCTCTAAGCTAGGCTAAAGACTAAAGCACTGGAAAACAGAGGACTCTGAGCTAGGCTAAAACTAAAGCACTGGAAAACAGATGATTCTCTGAGCTAGGCTAAAGCAATGGAAAACAGGATTCTCTAAGCTAGACTAAAGCAATGGAAAACAGAGGATTCTCTAAGCTAGGCTAAAGACTAAAGCAATGGAAAACAGAGGATTCTCTGAGCTAGGCTAAAGACTAAAGCACTGGAAAACAGATGATTCTCTAAGCTAGACTAAAGCAATGGAAAACAGAGGATTCTCTAAGCTAGGCTAAAGATTAAAGCAATGGAAAACAGAGGATTCTCTGAGCTAGGCTAAAGACTAAAGCAATGGAAAACAGAGGACTCTCTAAGGTAGGCTAAAGACTAAAGCAATGGAAAACAGAGGACTCTAAGCTAGGCTAAATACTAAAGCACTGGAAAACAGGATTCTCTGAGCTAGGCTAAAGCAATGGAAAACAGGATTCTCTGAGCTAGGCTAAAGCAATGGAAAACAGAGGACTCTCTAAGCTAGGCTAAAGACTAAAGCAATGGAAAACAGAGGATTCTCTGAGCTAGGCTAAAGACTAAAGCAATGGAAAACAGAGGATTTTCTGAGCTAGGCTAAAGCAATGGAAAACAGAGGACTCTCTAAGCTAGGCTAAAGCAATAGAAAACAGAGGACTCTCTAAGCTAGGCTAAAGCACTGGAAAACAGATGACTCTCTAAGCTAGGCTAAAGCAATGGAAAACAGAGGACTCTCTAAGCTAGGCTAAAGACTAAAGCACTGGAAAACAGGATTCTCTAAGCTAGACTAAAGCAATGGAAAACAGAGGACTCTCTAAGCTAGGCTAAAGACTAAAGCACTGGAAAACAGAGGACTCTGAGCTAGGCTAAAACTAAAGCACTGGAAAACAGATGATTCTCTGAGCTAGGCTAAAGCAATGGAAAACAGGATTCTCTAAGCTAGACTAAAGCAATGGAAAACAGAGGATTCTCTGAGCTAGGCTAAAGACTAAAGCAATGGAAAACAGAGGATTTGCTGAGCTAGGCTAAAGACTAAAGCAATGGAAAACAGAGGATTTTCTGAGCTAGGCTAAAGCAATGGAAAACAGGATTCTCTGAGCTAGGCTAAAGACTAAAGCACTGGAAAGCAGAGGATTCTCAGAGCTAGGCTAAAGACTAAAGCAATGGAAAACACAGGACTCTCTAAGCTAGGCTAAAGACTAAAGCAATGGAAAATAGGATTCTCTGAGCTAGACTAAAGCAATGGAAAACAGAGGATTCTCTGAGCTAGGCTAAAGCAATGGAAAACAGAGTATTCTCTAAGCTAGGCTAGAGACTAAAGCACTGGAAACAGAGGATTCTCTGAGCTAGGCTAAAGCAATGGGAACCAGGATTATCTGAGCTAGGCTAAAGCAATGGAAAACAGGATTCTCTGAGCTAGGCTAAAGACTAAAGCACTGGAAAACAGGATTCTCTAAAGCTAGGCTAAAGCAATGGAAAACAGAGGATTATCTGAGCTAGGCTAAAGCAATGGTAAACAGAGGATCCTCTGAGCTAGGTTAAAGACTAAAGCAATGGAAAACAGAGGACTCTCTAAGCTAGGCTAAATACTAAAGCACTGGAAACTAGTATTCTCTGAGCTAGGCTAAAGCAATGGAAAACTGAGGACTCTCTAAGCTAGGCTAAAGACAAAAGCACTGGAAACAGAGGATTCTCTGAGCTAGGCTAAAGACTAAAGCAATGGAAAATAGAGGACTCTCTAAGCTAGGCTAAAGACTAAAGCAATGGAAAACAGAGGACTCTCTAAGCTAGGCTAAAGACTAAAGCAATGGAAAACAGGGGATTCTCTGAGCTAGGCTAAAGCACTGGAAAACAGAGGACTCTCTAAGCTAGGCTAAAGCACTGGAAAACAGAAGACTCTCTAAACTAGGCTAAAGCAATGGAAAACAGAGGACTCTCTAAGCTAGGCTAAAGCAATAGAAAACAGAGGACTCTCTAAGCTAGGCTAAAGACTAAAGCATTGGAAAACAGAGTACTCTCTAAGCTAGGCTAAAGCAATAGAAAACAGAGGACTCTCTAAGCTAGGCTAAAGCACTGGAAAACAGAGGACTCTAAGCTAGGCTAAAGCAATAGAAAACAGAGGACTCTCTAAGCTAGGCTAAAGACTAAAGCACTGGAAAACAGAGGACTCTCTAAGCTAGGCTAAAGACTAAAGCACTGGAAAACAGAGGACTCTATTATTATTATTATATTATATTAAGCTAGGCTAAAGCAATAGAAAACAGAGGACTCTCTAAGCTAGGCTAAAGCACTGGAAAACAGAGGACTCTCTAAGCTAGGCTAAAGACTAAAGCAATGGAAAACAGAGGACTCTCTAAGCTTGGCTAAAGCACTGGAAAACAGAGGACTCTAAGCTAGGCTAAAGCACTGGAAAGCAGAGGACTCTCTAAACTAGGCTAAAGCACTGGAAAACAGAGGACTCTCTAAGATAGGCTAAAGACTAAAGCAATGGAAAACAGAGGACTCTCTAAGCTTGGCTAAAGCACTGGAAAACAGAGGACTATCTAAGCTAGGCTAAAGACTAAAGCACTGGAAAACAGGACTCTCTAAGCTAGGCTAAAGCAATAGAAAACTAGAGGACTCTCTAAGCTAGGCTAAAGCACTGGAATACAGAGGACTCTCTAAGCTAGGCTAAAGCACTGGAAAACAGAGGACTCTCCAAACTAGGCTAAAGCAATGGAAAACAGAGGACTCTCTAAGCTAGGCTAAAGCACTGGAAAACAGAGGACTCTCTAAGCTAGGCTAAAGCACTGGAAAACAGAGGACTCTCTAAGCTAGGCTAAAGCAATAGAAAACAGAGGACTCTCTAAGCTAGGCTAAAGCAATAGAAAACAGAGGACTCTCTAAGCTAGGCTAAAGCAATAGAAAACAGAGGACTCTCTAAGCTAGACTAAAGCAATAGAAAACAGAGGACTCTAAGCTAGACTGAAGATTTTAACCAAAAATCAGGCTCCCTGACTGACATCTCTTCCTGAAATGTGACCTGTTCACATCTGTACTTGAATACAGCTGGTTGCCAAGTCATATGTTTGTAAACCGCAATGTGAGTGATATATCTAGCGTGCATTACCTACAGTAGACCGCAATGTGAGTGATATATCTAGTGTGCTTTACCTACAGTAGACCACAATGTGAGTGATATATCTAGCGTGCATCATATCTAGCCTACAGTAGACCACAATGTGAGTGATATATCTAGTGTGCTTTACCTACAGTAGACCGCAATGTGAGTGATATATCTAGCGTGCATCATATCTAGCCTACAGTAGACCACAATGTGAGTGATATATCTAGCGTGCATCATATCTAGCCTACAGTAGACCGCAATGTGAGTGATATATCTAGCGTGCATCATATCTAGCCTACAGTAGACCGCAATGTGAGTGATATATCTAGCGTGCATCATATCTAGCCTACAGTAGACCACAATGTGAGTGATATATCTAGCGTGCATCATATCTAGCCTACAGTAGACCACAATGTGAGTGATATATCTAGCGTGCATCATATCTAGCCTACAGTAGACCACAATGTGAGTGATATATCTAGTGTGCATTACCTACTGTAGACCACAATGTGAGTGATATATCTAGTGTGCATTACCTACAGTAGACCACAATGTGAGTGATATATCTAGTGTGCATCATATCTAGCCTACAGTAGACCACAATGTGAGTGATATATCTAGTGTGCATCATATCTAGCCTACAGTAGACCACAATGTGAGTGATATATCTAGCGTGCATATCAGCCTACAGTAGACCACAATGTGAGTGATATATCCTGCATCATATCAGTAGACCACAATGTGAGTGATATATCTAGCGTGCATCATATCATAGCCTACAGTAGACCGCAATGTGAGTGATATATCTAGCGTGCATCATATCTAGCCTACAGTAGACCACAATGTGAGTGATATATCTAGTGTGCATCATATCTAGCCTACAGTAGACCGCAATGTGAGTGATATATCTAGCGTGCATCATATCTAGCCTACAGTAGACCGCAATGTGAGTGATATATCTAGCGTGCATCATATCTAGCCTACAGTAGACCGCAATGTGAGTGATATATCTAGTGTGCATTACCTACAGTAGACCGCAATGTGAGTGATATATCTAGGTGCATCATTACCTACAGTACCGTGCATCATATCTACAGTAGACCACAATGTGAGTGATATATCTAGTGTGCATCATATCTAGCCTACAGTAGACCACAATGTGAGTGATATATCTAGCGTGCATCATATCTAGCCTACAGTAGACCGCAATGTGAGTGATATATCTAGCGTGCATTACCCTACAGTAGACCGCAATGAGTGATATATCTAGCGTGCATTACCTACAGTAGACCGCAATGTGAGTGATATATCTAGTGTGCATTACCTACAGTAGACCACAATGTGAGTGATATATCTAGCGTGCATCATATCTAGCCTACAGTAGACCAGTATTTTCCATGAGCTGAGTGTTGTGTGTTGGTTTTCTGAGAGGTGGAACAGCTAAGGGCATTTCCTTCTAAAATTACCCATGAGCACCAAAATGTAAAGTTCATAGGAGCGTGTCGAATTGGGTGTCAAATGAAAGCTTTGTCTATAAATATATTTTTTAATTAAGCTCTGTATATACATTTTCCAACCGTTTTCCATCATAACAATGAGGAATAAGCAAAGGCTTTGATTTCTGCTCAGATGAGGGGTCTTGAACAACGTCTAGCAGAAAGTCCTGAAATGTATAAGAAATACATCAAAACACAAAATTGTTGAAGACCCCTTGCCAACTAATATCAAATGATTTGCCTCATATGTAAGTTAAGAAACGTTGACTTGTAAGTCCGTTACCAAAAACCTCCGTCTTTAAGATATTTTCTAATTTCTCTCCCTCGTGAGGAGGAAGGATAATGAAAGTTCACAAATTAACAAGTGAAGGTAGACCCACCCATTACTTAGTGTTTTTACTCATATCAACTTTGCTAATGAATTAAGTGATTTAAAACTCGTAATTCTCTTTCCAAATCGGAAATGGAATTACTGAAATTACTGGAATTACTGAAAAATGTAATTAATTAATAATAATTAAATAATGATTAGTTATTTGTCACCTGCTTGGTAAACAACAGGTGTAGACTAACGGTGAAATGCTCACTCACGGATCCTTTTCCAACAAAGCAGATTAAGATTACAACAATAAATCATTGAAATGGGGACACAAGGAATAAATACACAGTGAATAACGAGTCAAAATAATGTTGCTATGTACAAAGCATTTGGAAAGTATTCAGACCCTTTTCTTTTTCAACATTTTGTTACATTACAGCCTTATTCTAAAATGGATTAAATAAAACATTGTTTTCCTCATCAATCTACACAATACCCCATAATGACAAAGCAAAACAGGTTTTTAGACATGTTTGCTAATTTATGAAAAATAAAAAACAGAAATACCTTATTTATATAAGTATTCAGACCCTTTGCTATGAGACTCGAAATTGAGCTCAGGTGCATCCTGTTTCCATTGATCATCCTTGAGATGTTTCTACAACTTGATTGGAGTCCACTTGTGTTAAATTAAATTGATTGAACATTATTTGGAAAAGTACACACTTGTCTACATAAGGTCCCACAGCATGTCAGAACTAAAACTAAGCCATTAGGTTGAAGGAATTGTCTGTTGAGCTCAGAGACAGGATTGTGTCGAGGCACCAATCTGGGAGAGTGTACCAACAAATGTCTGGAGCATTGAAGGTCCCCAAGAACACAGTGGTCTCCATCATTCTTAAATGGAAGACGTTTGGAACCACCAAGACTCTTCCTAGAGCTGGCCGCCCTGCAACTGAGCAATCGGGGGAGAAGGGCCTTGGTCAGGGAGGAGAGCAAGAACCCAGGGTCACTCTGACAGGGCTCCAGAGTTCCTCTGTGGAGATGGGAGAGCCTTCCAGAAGGACAACCATCTCTGCAGCCCTCCACCAATCAGGCCTTTCTGGTTGGAGTGGCCAGATGGAAGCCACTCTTCAGTAAAAAAGGCACAGCCTGCTGAGTTTGCCATAAGCACCTAAAGGACCCTCAGACCGTGAGAAACAAGATTCTCTGATCTGATGAAACCAAGATTGAACTCTGTGGCCTGGAATGCAGTGTGTCACGTCTGGAGAAACCTGGCACCATCCCTACGGTGAAGCATGAGTGGTGGCAGCATCATGCTGTGGGGATGTTTGTCAGCGGCAGAGACTGGGAGACTAGTCAGGATCAAGAGAAAGATTAATGGAGCAAAGTACAGAAAGATCCTTGATGAAAACCTGCTCCAGAGTGCTCAGGACCACCGCCTGGGGGCGAAGGACAACTACGCTAAGCACACAGCCAAGACAATGCAAGAGGGGCTTTGGGACAAGTCTCCGAATGTCCTTAGTGGCCCAGCCAGAGCCCGGACTTGAACCCGATCGAACATCTCTGGAGAGACCTGAAAATAGCTGTGCAGCGACGCTCCCCATCTAACCTGACAGAGCCTGAGGGGATCTACAGAGAAGAATGGGAGAAACTCCCCAAATACAGGTGACAAGCTTGTAGCGTCAAACCCAAGAAGACTCGAGGCTGTAATCGCTGGCAGAGGTGCTTCAACAAAGTAAAGGGTCTGAATACTTATGTAAATGTAATTATGGGGCATTGAGATGTCATTATGGGGTATTGAGATGTCATTATGGGGGTATTGTGATGTCATTATGGGGTATTGTGATGTCATTACGGGTATTGTGATGTCATTATGGGGTATTGAGATGTCATTATAATTGTGATGTCATTACAGGGTATTGATGTCATTACGGGTATTGAATGTCATTACGGGGTATTGAGATGTCATTATGGGGTATTGTGATGTCATTATGGGGTATTGTGATGTCATTACAGGGGGTATTGTGATGTCATTATGGGGTATTGAGATGTCATTATGGGGTATTGTGATGTCATTATGGGGTATTGTGATGTCATTATGGGGTATTGAGATGTCATTATGGGGTATTGAGATGTCATTATGGGGTATTGAGATGTCATTATGCGGTATTGAGATGTCATTATGGGTATTGAGATGTCATTATGGGGTATTGAGATGTCATTATGGGTATTGTGTGTAGATTGAAGGGGATAAAATGATTTAACCCATTTTGCCAATGAGGCTGTAATGCAACGTGGGGGAAAAGTCAAGGGGTCTGAATACTTTCCAAGATGAGTACAGGGTTAGGGTCAGACCATGAGAGTACTGTAGGGTTAGGGTCAGACCAAGGAGAGTACTGTAGGGTCATCACCCAGGGAGAGTACTTTTAGGGTTAGGTCAGACCAAGGGAGAGTACTGTAGGTCAGGACCAGGGGAGAGTACTGTAGGGTTAGGGTCAGACCAAGGGAGAGCATTGTAGGGTTAGGGTCAGGACCAAGGGAGAGTACTGTAGGGTTAGGGTCAGGACCAAGGGAGAGTACTGTAGGGTTAGGGGTCAGACCAAGGGAGAGTACTGTAGGGTTAGGGTCAGGACCAAGGAGAGTACTGTAGGGTTAGGGTCAGGACCAAGGGAGTACTGTAGGGTTAGGGGTCAGAAACAAGGGAGAGTACTGTAGGTTAGGGTCAGGACCAAGGGAGAGTACTGTAGGGTTAGGGTCAGGACCAAGGAGAGTACTGTAGGGTTAGGGTCAGGACCAAGGAGAGTACTGTAGGGTTAGGGTCAGGACCAAGGAGAGCATTGTGGGTTAGGTCAGGACCAAGGGAGAGTACTGCAGGGGTTAGGTCAGACCAAGGGAGAGTACTGTAGGTTAGGTCAGGACCAAGGGAGAGTACTGCAGGGTTAGGGTCACAGGTCCGGACCAGGAGAGTACTGTAGGGTCAGAGGTCAGCAGAGCGACATCCTAGTCCCAGGTTGTGTCATGGAAATAGAAGAGAACTCCTTTATTCAACATTCTGTTCGCTTATAAAGAGAACTCCCTTTATTCAACATTCTGTTCAAAAGAGAACTCCTTTATTCAATATTCTGTTCAATATAAAGAGAACTCTTTATTCAATATTCTGTTCGCTATAAAGAGAACTCCTTTATTCAACATTCTGTTTGCTATAAAGAGAACCTTTATTCAACATTCTGTTCGCTATAAAGAGAACTCCTTTATTCAACATTCTGTTCGCCATAAAGAGAACTCCTTCATTCAACATTCTGTTCGCTATAAAGAGAACTCCTTTATTCAACATTCTGTTCGCTATAAAGAGAACTCCTTTATTCAATATTCTGTTCGCTATAAAGAGAACTCTTTATTCAACATTCTGTCTCGCTATAAAGAGAACTCTTATTCAACATTCTGTTCGGCTATAAAGAGGACTTCTTGGTTTATCATTAAGCTGGGCGTTGCAACATTTGTTCACAAAATAATGCTACCTTGATATTGCTTAACCCTTATCACATGTCATGGATTAAACTTCTAAACACTGCTGCTCTCTCCTCCCCTCCCTCACTCCCTCCCTCTCGCACTCTATCCCTCCCTCCTCCCCCTACCTCCCTCTCTCCCTCCCTTCTCCTCCTCTCTCCCGCCCCTCTCCTCCCTCTCTCCTCCTCCACCTCCCTCCCTCTCTCCTCCCCCTCCCTCTCTCCGTCCCTTCTCCCTCTATCCCTCCCTCCCTTCTCCTCCTCTCTTCCTCCCCTCCCCCCCCTCTCTCCCTTCCTTCTCCTCCCCTCTCCCTCCTCCTCCCTACCTCCCTCTCTCCCCTCCCCCTCCGTCTCTCCCTCCCTTCTCCTCCCTCCTTCTCCTCCCTCCCTTCCTCCCCCTCCCTCTCTCCCTTCCTTCTCCTCCCTCTCTCCCTCCTCCCCCTCCTACCTCCCTCTCTCCTCCCCCTCTCTCTCTCCCCCTTCCTTCTCCTCCTCTCTCCCTCCTCCCCCTCCTACCTCCCTCTCTTCCCTCCCCCTCCCTCTCTCCCTTCCTTCTCCTCCCTCTCTCCTCCTCCCTCCTACCTCCCTCTCTCCTCCCCCTCCCCTCTCCCTTCTCCTCCTGTAGAACCGGAAGGCAGACCCAGAGGAGCTGTTCACTAAGTTGGAGAGGATCGGTAAAGGCTCGTTTGGTGAGGTGTTTAAAAAGGAATAGACAACAGGACTCAGAAGGTGGTGGCCATTAAGATCATTGACCTGGAGGAGGCTGAGGATGAGATGGAGGATATTCAGCAGGAGATCACTGTGTTGAGTCAGTGTGACAGTCCCTTCATCACCAAGTACTATGGCTCATACCTGAAGGTAGGTCATAGGGTTAGGGGTCAGGGTTAAAGGTTATGGAGCAGGAGCAGGAGAGGTCAGTGTGACAGTCCCTTCATCACCAAGTACTATGGATCATACCTGAAGGTAGGTCATAGGGTTAGGGGTCAGGGTTAAAGGTTATGGAGCAGGAGAGGTCAGTGTGACAGTCCCTTCATCACCAAGTACTATGGATCATACCTGAAGGTAGGTCATAGGGTTAGGGGTCAGGGTTAAAGGTTATGGAGCAGGAGAGGTCAGTGTGACAGTCCCTTCATCACCAAGTACTATGGATCATACCTGAAGGTAGGTCATAGGGTTAGGGGTCAGGGTTAAAGGTTATGGAGCAGGAGATGTCTCCTATCTCAAAGTGAGCACCACTGTCCCATAAACCCCCCTGTTGTCCCACTGAACCACTGTCCCATAAACCCCCCTGTTGTCCCACTGAACCACTGTCCCATAAACCCCCCTGTTGTCCCACTGAACCACTGTCCCATAAACTCCCCTGTTGTTCCACTGAACCACTGTCCCATAAACCCCCCTGTTGTCCCACTGAACCTCTATACCACTGTCCCATAAACCCCCCTGTTGTCCCACTGAACCACTGTCCCATAAACCCCCTGTTGTCCCACTGAACCACTGTCCCATAAACCCCCTGTTGTCCCACCCCCTGTACCACTGTCCCATAAACCCCCCTGTTGTACCTCTATACCACTGTCCCATAAACCCCCTGTTGTCCACTGAACCACTGTCCCATAAACCCCTGTTGTCCCACTATACCACCGTCCCATAAACCCCTGTTGTACCTCTATACCACTGTCCCATAAACCCCCTGTTGTACCTCTATACCACTGTCCCATAAACCCCCTCAGTTGTCCCACTGAACCACTGTCCCATAAACTCCCCTGTTGTCCCACTGAACCACTGTCCCATAAACCCCTGTTGTCCCACTGAACCACTGTCCCATAAACCCCTGTTGTCCCACTGAACCACTGTCCCATAAACCCCTGTTGTCCCACTGAACCACTGTCCCATAAACCCCCTGTT
>NW_025746177.1:0-145628 GCF_021184085.1 Oncorhynchus gorbuscha
GGTCTCTCTCTCCTGGTCTCTCTCTCTCCTGGTCTCGCTCTCTCCTGGTCTCGCTCTCTCCTGGTCTCGCTCTCTCCTGGTCTCGCTCTCTCCTGGTCTCGCTCTCTCCTGGTCTCGCTCTCTCCTGGTCTCTCGCTCTCTCCTGGTCTCTCTCTCTCTCCTGGTCTCTCGCTCTCTCCTGGTCTCTCTCTTTCCTGGTCTCTCTCAGCGCTATGGGGTTTACATGGTGTCTTTCTCCTTCATATTCCTAGTTAACCCAGTTCTAGTTAACCCAGTCCTAGTTAACCCAGTCCTAGTTAACCCAGTCCTAGTTAACCCAGTCCTAGTTAACCCAGTCCTAGTTAACCCAGTCCTAGTTAACCCAGTTCTAGTTAACCCAGTCCTAGTTAACCCAGTCCTAGTTAACCCAGTCCTAGTTAACCCAGTCCTAGTTAACCCAGTTCTAGTTAACCCAGTCCTAGTTAACCCAGTCCAGTTAACCCAGTTCTAGTTAACCCAGTCCTAGTTAACCCAGTTCTAGTTAAGTTCTAGTTAACCCAGTCCTAGTTCCTAGTTAACCCAGTTCCAGTCCTAGTTAACCCAGTTCTAGTTAACCCAGTCCTAGTTAACCCAGTTCTAGTTAACCCAGTCTAGTTAACCCAGTCCTAGTTAACCCAGTTCTAGTTAACCCAGTCCTAGTTAACCCAGTCCTAGTTAACCCAGTCCTAGTTAACCCAGTTCTAGTTAACCCAGTCCTAGTTAACCCAGTCCTAGTTAACCCAGTTCTAGTTAACCCAGTCCTAGTTAACCCAGTTAACCCAGTTCTAGTTAACCCAGTCCTAGTTAACCCAGTCCTAGTTAACCCAGTCCTAGTTAACCCAGTCCTAGTTAACCCAGTCCTAGTTAACCCAGTCCTAGTTAACCCAGTTCTAGTTAACCCAGTTCTAGTTAACCCAGTCCTAGTTAACCCAGTTCTAGTTAACCCAGTTCCTAGTTAACCCAGTCCTAGTTAACCCACTCTTCCATTCACTTTTTTTACCATCTGAACTCATTCTTGCTAAGAATGATCCTGTGGTTCCCAAAGAGACCCAGCAGATATCATCCCTGTAACAGTCAGCAGATATATCCCTGTAACAGTCAACAGATATCCCTGTAACAGTCAACAGATCATCCCTGTAACAGTCAACAGATATCCCTGTAACAGTCAACAGATATCCCTGTAACAGTCAACAGATATCCCTGTAACAGTCAACAGATATCATCCCTGTAACAGTCAGCAGATATCCCTGTAACAGTCAGCGGATATCATCCCTGTAACAGTCAGCAGATATCCCTGTAACAGTCAGCGGATATCATCCCTGTAACAGTCAGCAGATATCATCCCTGTAACAGTCAGCAGATATCCCTGTAACAGTCAGCAGATATCATCCCTGTAACAGTCAGCGGATATCATCCCTGTAACAGTCAGCGGATATCATCCCTGTAACAGTCAGCAGATATCATCCCTGTAACAGTCAGCAGATATCATCCCTGTAACAGTCAGCAGATATCATCCCTGTAACAGTCAGCAGATATCATCCCTGTAACAGTAACAGCGGATATCATCCCTGTAACAGTCAGCAGATATCATCCCTGTAACAGTCAGCAGATATCATCCCTGTAACAGTCAGCAGATATCATCCCTGTAACAGTCAGCAGATATCCCTGTAACAGTCAGCAGATATCATCCCTGTAACAGTCAGCAGATATCATCCCTGTAACAGTCAGCAGATATCCCTGTAACAGTCAGCAGATATCATCCCTGTAACAGTCAGCAGATATCATCCCTGTAACAGTCAGCAGATATCATCCCTGTAACAGTCAGCAGATATCATCCCTGTAACAGTCAGCAGATATCATCCCTGTAACAGTCAGCGGATATCATCCCTGTAACAGTCAGCAGATATCATCCCTGTAACAGTCAGCGGATATCATCCCTGTAACAGTCAGCAGATATCATCCCTGTAACAGTCAGCAGATATCATCCCTGTAACAGTCAGCGGATATCATCCCTGTAACAGTCAGCGGATATCATCCCTGTAACAGTCAGCAGATATCATCCCTGTAACAGTCAGCGGATATCATCCCTGTAACAGTCAGCAGATATCATCCCTGTAACAGTCAGCAGATATCATCCCTGTAACAGTCAGCAGATATCATCCCTGTAACAGTCAGCGGATATCATCCCTGTAACAGTCAGCGGATATCATCCCTGTAACAGTCAGCGGATATCATCCCTGTAACAGTCAGCAGATATCATCCCTGTAACAGTCAGCAGATATCATCCCTGTAACAGTCAGCAGATATCATCCCTGTAACAGTCAGCAGATATCATCCCTGTAACAGTCAGCAGATATCATCCCTGTAACAGTCAGCAGATATCCCTGTAACAGTCAGCAGATATCATCCCTGTAACAGTCAGCAGATATCATCCCTGTAACAGTCAGCGGATATCATCCCTGTAACAGTCAGCGGATATCATCCCTGTAACAGTCAGCAGATATCATCCCTGTAACAGTCAGCAGATATCATCCCTGTAACAGTCAGCAGATATCATCCCTGTAACAGTCAGCAGATATCATCCCTGTAACAGTCAGCAGATATCATCCCTGTAACAGTCAGCAGATATCATCCCTGTAACAGTCAGCAGATATCATCCCTGTAACAGTCAGCAGATATCATCCCTGTAACAGTCAGCAGATATCATCCCTGTAACAGTCAGCAGATATCATCCCTGTAACAGTCAGCAGATATCATCCCTGTAACAGTCAGCAGATATCATCCCTGTAACAGTCAGCGGATATCATCCCTGTAACAGTCAGCAGATATCATCCCTGTAACAGTCAGCAGATATCATCCCTGTAACAGTCAGCAGATATCATCCCTGTAACAGTCAGCAGATATCATCCCTGTAACAGTCAGCAGATATCATCCCTGTAACAGTCAGCAGATATCATCCCTGTAACAGTCAGCAGATATCATCCCTGTAACAGTCAGCAGATATCATCCCTGTAACAGTCAGCAGATATCATCCCTGTAACAGTCAGCAGATATCATCCCTGTAACAGTCAGCAGATATCATCCCTGTAACAGTCAGCAGATATCATCCCTGTAACAGTCAGCAGATATCATCCCTGTAACAGTCAGCAGATATCATCCCTGTAACAGTCAGCAGATATCATCCCTGTAACAGTCAGCAGATATCATCCCTGTAACAGTCAGCAGATATCATCCCTGTAACAGTCAGCAGATATCATCCCTGTAACAGTCAGCAGATATCATCCCTGTAACAGTCAGCAGATATCATCCCTGTAACAGTCAGCAGATATCATCCCTGTAACAGTCAGCAGATATCATCCCTGTAACAGTCAGCAGATATCATCCCTGTAACAGTCAGCAGATATCATCCCTGTAACAGTCAGCAGATATCATCCCTGTAACAGTCAGCAGATATCCACACTGCGAGGTGAACTAGAACAATGGTGAACATCCCCCTTCTGTCCTGTGTTCCCTCCAGGGAGGAGTGTGACTAGATGAACAGATGGAGAAGGTAACGTCACAAGATGATGTTAAGAACGTTCCTCTTAACCTGTAGTCTGTGTTTTTCTCTCTCAGGGAGGAGCGTGAGCGTTGGATCCGGGCTAAGTACGAGCAGCGGTTGTTCCTGGCGTCGCTCTCGGGGGTGGACCTATCCCTGGGCCAGCAGCTGCTGAGGGCCACGGCCGAGGAGGACCTGCGCTGCGTCATCCTGCTTCTGGCCCATGGCTCCCGGGAGCAAGTCAACGAGACGTGTGGAGAGGGAGACGGACGCACCGCCCTTCACCTGGCGTGCCGCAAGGGCAACGTGGTCATCACACAGCTCCTCATCTGGGTGAGAGAGAGGACAATACCAACAGGATCTCACATGTCCATGGTTCCTCACCCTGAATGTTGTCTGTAGACCAAGATGTTGCCATGTCAAATAACTTACTCTATCTTTCCCTCACTCCTCTCTCCTCTCCCCCATCCCTCTCTCCTCTCCCCATCCCTCTCTCCTCTCTCCCTCATCCCCCTCACTCCTCTCTGCTCTCTCCCCTATCACTCTCTCCTCTCTCCCTCATCCCCCTCACTCCTCTCCCCTTCCCTCTCTCCCTCATCCCCCTCACTCCTCTCTGCTCTCTCACCATCCCCCTCTCCCCTCTCCCTCATCCCCCTCACTCTCCTCTCTGCTCTCCCCCATCCCTCTCTCCTCTCCCCCATCCCTCTCTCCTCTCCCCATCCCTCTCTCCTCTCCCCCATCCCTCTCTCCTCTCTCCCTCATCCCCCTCTGCTCTCCTCTCTGCTCTCCCCCTCACTCCTCTCTGCTCTCCCCATCCCTCTCTCCTCTCGCCCTCATCCCCCTCACTCCTCTCTGCTCTCTCGCCATCCCTCTCTCCCTTATCCCCCTCACTCTTCTCTGCTCTCCCCCATCCCTCTCTCCTCTCGCCCTCATCCCCCTCACTCCTCTCTGCTCTCTCGCCATCCCTCTCTCCTCCAGTACGGGGTGGATCTGATGGCGAGGGACGCCCACGGTAACAGCGCGCTGGCGTACGCACGGCAGGCCAGCAGCCAGGAGTGTGTTGACACGCTGCTGCAGTACGGCTGTCCCGATGAACGCTACCCACTTATGGCCACGCCCAACCTGTCCCGACGCAACACCAACCGCAACAACAGCTGCAGCAGCACAGGCAGCACCGCACTCATATAAACACTACCGCCCCTTCAGGAGGCCTCTGGGTACTGCGGCTCGCAGGATATTAACAGGCTAAACACACATTGTGACATTATATGCATATTACACACTCAAAATCCTGACTGAAAAAAAACTGTGACATTTTTGGAAGTGAGGGGCTTGGAGAGAGTCTGAATTGGGAGAAAATGACTGAACTCTTTTGGGAACCACTACTTCTGCACTCCTTGTCTTAGAGCCCTCGTTGACCTCTTACCCTCTCCACTCTGACACTAATCTCACACAGAAGACACTAGCACTCCTGTTGCCGTTGATGAAGCCCTCTGTCCTTTTGTCTCTCTGCCCCACATCATGATGACCCCCCCCACCCGCGCTTCAGTCCAATTGTCCATTTCCTCACAAGGCCCTCCCCTGTAAAAGCATGGGGGCAGGAGGTGGCTTGGCGTTACTTCCGGGTGGAGTCAGGTCACCGGCTTCCCCCACTGCTATCTACCTGGCTGCATGTGGCCCTAAGCATGATGGGACATGGGGAGGAGGTGGCCAAAATCACATGAAAAGCAGCGAATCCCCCTTCTCATATACCCTCTATTGACTCCGATCTGCAATCTGCTCCCAGCTTCAACCCAGACCACACACACACTATATCACTACTATGTCACTGCTTTCTCAGCTGTACAGAAACAGAGGCCTGCGGGTTTGGAAAGACGTTGGATGTTTGAAGAAGGCCTCTGTAGCATGTTGGGGAAGGGGGGGGTTGCTTTTCACTTAAGTTATGGGAGCTCTACCTTATAACATGAGAACTACAAAGAACACTGATCAACTGAACAGAACTCCTCTTCTACTCTGGTTCTTCTTTAGTTCTCCACATAATCAGTGTTTCCCCTCTCTTCTCTAGAGTCAATTATGTGATCTCTCTCTCCTGTGGATGTTTATTTTTTATTTTTAATGTGGAACAAAAATATCTTATTGTATAAACAGTTTAAGAAAGTGAGAGAGAAAAAAATCCTAAATATCCGATATTCCTTGGAAGTAAAACAGAAAGTGTGATAGCATGTCAGACACTTTCTCTTTTCAATTAAAACAAAAAGGTTGTTCATCACGTCCACATTGTGTATATCTCATTGTGAATTACTGGACCAATGAATCAGTTCTACAGAGAAGTGACATTGTGATTTCTATTAGAAGCCACTTGCGAGGTGTAAAAGGCGTGTATGTATTTCCAGGCTCAGGGACCAGAGACGGTCAATTCTATGTGATCTTGAAACCCCCACAATTCCACTCGCCTCAACAACAGTCTTAGATTTACATTTCATAATTTCAGAGGAACAGTCCACCTCCAGAATGTATAGGAAGCATCATGAGGCTCAGTATCAGACCATCAGCCTTCTTCAGGATCATCCTACGGTTGGTCGACCACATGGAGACCAGGGGAAAGTGTTTTCTGTGTTGTGTTTTATCCTTCTGCATATTATTCTGCCTTTTATCAGGTCATCAAATACACTGTATCTGCTGTTTCAGCTGGAAACGCATGGTGATAATGTCTTGTTGCATAGTGATCGGCAGAGGATGGGAGGACATGGATAGGCAGGACTCTGTCATGTTCCTGTTGATTACTTAGGTGTGGTGCAGGTATCAGTTGTCAGGTCCATACTCCCATTCACTAACACTGATCTACAACTGATCCAGGAACAGCATCCACGGTGTAAATGTAGCACTATTTATACTAGATGGGCTCATCAGTGTTCAATCTATTTCATTTAATCTAAGAAGCCGTTTGTCTGACAGTTCAATCCATGATGGGCTGTCAGCTTTTGTAGAATATCTACGATCTGATGGATACTGTTTCTTCATAGGATTAGACTGTTCTGATTCGGAGAAGAGTTCCTCATTTGTGCCCCCTCTGAGTTGTCCCCTTGTCAAGTTGACTGACATCATATATGACGTCATAGGTCAGGATAGACTCTGGGCCGCCTCCCATCAGGTCTTCTGAGGTACTCGGCATGCGTTTCCTCCATCCTCTGTCTGTCATTGGATAGCCATGTCTGTTGCTCCCCAACCAATCATACAGTCTCTGCCTCTAGAATCTCTTCGTCTGCGTCCTGAATGGCACCCTATTCCCTTGAACAGTGCACTACTTTTGACCCACGCCCATAGGATTCTGGTTAAAAGCAGTTCACTATGTAGGGAATAGGCAGCCATTTGGGATGCACCCTTTCTGCTCAGTGACTCGATAGGAAGGGCTTCTCTGCGTCTGGAATCCTACTGTGTGTAAATAATATTTTACTTCTCTCTCTTCCTCTATCGCTTTTCTTTCTCTCTTTTTGAAAAGCTCTTTTGGTGGTGATGTCATGATGTATCTGAAGGAAGTAGGAAGTTCTTTACTCTGAGAGCGTCGTGTTCTCTGCGGTTTGAGTGGAGGTTTGCCGATGCCCATGTGGTGTTTTTATTGGGAGAAATAAGCCAGTGATGGGTTGACTGAACGTTACTGGAATGTTTAGCATCAGGGGCTTTCCTTTCCTCCTGTCCCTCTTCGTGTTGCCAACGTCTCTGCTCTGCACAAGTCCCTCTGCCTTTGCCTGTTCTTAAACCTTACTGTGTGTGTGTCCTCGTGTGTGATATGAGTCTTTCTCCCCCCAAACCATTCCTAAGCGTCAAATGCTCCCGTATTTATGATTGCTTTTGCCCTTGATGTTACCGTGTGTGTGTGTGTGTGTGTGTGTGTGTGTGTGTGTGTGTGTGTGTGTGTGTGTGTGTGTGTGTGTGTGTGTGTGTGTGTGTGTGTGTGTGTGTGTGTGTGTGTGTGTGTGTGTGTGTGTGTGTGTGTGTGTGTGTATATAAACGCCTAATATAAGTAGTGACTCCTGCCTCACCTGTACAGGTATTAAAGCAATATGGAGGACAGGTATAGATGTCCATGCTAACGGTGGTGTTTCTGTCTAACACACACCTTGCAATACCTGCGTATGCTGTAGACAAGACCATACATCACACACACTCTTCTCTGTGTCCGATAGAAATGTGAAAAGAGCTCAACATGTTGAGTGTGATTACCATGAGAAGTGCTGAGGCATCAGGCTTTGTCCACAGGCAGCCACGAACACTAAAGTGCACCTGACCAAACCTTTATTGAACATTATTGAACCTTATTGTTGCAGTAGCAGAAATAGCAGCGTTAAACCTCTCCCTCGTCGCTAGAGGGATTTCTCCCCCTTAATAACACTTGTAAGTGAGGTTTTGACTGAGGAGGAGACCAAGTCGTTTTATTTCTGACAAAATGATGCACTGCGTATCCAGTTTGATGCTCTCGTCAGTCCTCTCCTCTCAGTCTTTCCTGTAGAACACTTTTGCATGGGTGGATGTTTGTGTAGATCCCTGGTCTCTTCCCTCATATTGTCTGCTGGCCTGAAACTGTTCCTATCTCAGCCACTGGCTCTCACACTAGTGGGAGATATGAAGAGGTTAGACATCGTATTGGACACAATCCTCATTGGAGGTCAAGCTGCTCTCCCTTCCCCCTCTGAAGTAGCCAGTGGAAGTCATGATTAGCCAATAGTGTGAGCTGGAATCCAGAAGATTTCAGGCTGTCTGGAATCTCCTCTTTAGACGTGAGACCTTGAGACATGTATCAGTGTCCCTGCCAGGGAGAAGAGCACTATGGGGGACACACTCACCATGTCAATCAGTCTGGTGTTACTTACGTACCATTAAACCAGCCACAGCTCTCCCTTCTATACATGCCAGTCGACCACATGTACATAGATGTAATCAACAAACCGTAATAAACAAACTATGGTCATTTGGTTTTGTTTATTTGGTTCCCGTGTGTATTTGGTGACCTCTTTGTCGTTGCTAATTCATCCTGTATGTAGCTACACAACCCAACCCAGACGACTGCCAGTCAAATGATTTAATATGGTTCTAATGCTGTCTAGATATGGAAGAAGACCTCTCTCCTCCTAACTGCTTGAGTTTGGTTCAGTTATCAGTCTAGTCCGTCCACCTCTATTGTGACCTATCAGCATCAAGCAGCGTTATTATTCCAATTGTCATTGATCTCCTAATTATTATTGTTATTATTATTGTTCTATTGAGTTTGTGTCATCTGTACAGTACCGTGTTGATACCTAATACAGTCTTCTGCTGTAATGTGTCTCTTTTCAATAAAGACTAAATATGCTTCTTAATATAACTGTTAATGTCTGTTAAATCAAAACATGGATAACGGGAGGGAACTGGGAAGATTGATATGTTAGGCTGGGCCTGGAATGAAGCTGTGTGTGTGTCTGCGTGGGTGCTAGTGTACTTCTGGGCTGTCTGCATGTTCCAATGTGCTTAGGTGTGTATGTGTGTATGCGTCCACTAGTGTGTGTGGTGCAGATGAAGGCGTTAGAGCAAGGTCCTATATGTCCTGTCTGTGATGGGATAACACCCCTTTAATCCTCTCCAGACCTCTGGGATCCAGGAAGAGGGCCAAGGGGAGCACAAAGCAGCCAAGAAGGGAGACGGACAGGGGTCTGCCCTCACGAAGCACCAGGCACAGGGGAGGTGGGGGGAGACGGACAGGGGTCTGCCCTCACAAAGCACCAGGCACAGGGGAGGTGGGGGGAGACGGACAGGGTCTGCCCTCACAAAGCACCAGGCACAGGGGAGGTGGGGGAGACGGACAGGGGTCTGCCCTCACAAAGCACAGGGGGAGGTGGGGGGAGACGGACAGGGGGGCACCAGGCACAGGGGAGGTGGGGGGGGACGGACAGGGTCTGCCCTCACAAAGCACCAGGCACAGGGGAGGTGGGGGGACGGAGGGGTCTGCCCTCACAAAGCACCAGGCACAGGGGAGGTGGGGGAGACGGACAGGGGTCTGCCCTCACAAAGCACCAGGCACAGGGGAGGTGGGGGAGACGGACAGGGGTCTGCCCTCACAAAGCACCAGGCACAGGGGAGGTGGGGGAGACGGACAGGGGTCTGCCCTCACAAAGCACCAGGCACAGGCACAGGGGGGAGGGGAGGGGGGAGACGGACAGGGGTCTGCCCTCACAAAGCACCAGGCACAGGGGAGGTGGGGGAGATGGACAGGGGTCTGCCCTCACAAAGCACCAGGCACAGGGGAGGTGGGGGGAGACGGACAGGGGTCTGCCCTCACAAAGCACCAGGCACAGGGGAGGTGGGGGGAGACGGACAGGGGTCTGCCCTCACAAAGCACCAGGCACAGGGGAGGTGGGGGGAGAAGGACAGGGGTCTGCCCTCACAAAGCACCAGGCACAGGGGAGGACAATGGGACCGTGGCAGGCCAAGACAGCAGATGTAATTAAAGAGATTAGACGGGGAAGTGAGGAAAAGAGCAGCCATTGTGGGGGAGGGGGTGGCAGAGAGGAAGGGGGGCAGGAGGAAGAAACACAACTAAGGGAGGGATGGGGGCAGAGTGGTTACTCTGTAAACAGTAATGTTGTGGGGGCAGAGAGGAAGGGGAGGGATGGGGGGGGCAGAGTGGTTACTCTGTAAACAGTAATGTTGTGGGGGGCAGACAGGAAGGGTTCTATTGGATATCAGTTTCCTCATATTTAAATACTTTCAAATGCCCATTTAGCAGTTTACTAAGTAAAGGCTCAGAAAGTACATTTCAAAGGGCAAGTCAATGTAAAGCGCTGCATTCTGTCCCAACCCAGGCATTGTGTTGTTGGGAATCAGTATGAACTCAGTGTTTATTGTTATGGCCTCAACGAGAGGATAGACACACACTGCACCAGATGAGTCGGACGGTGTCGTAGAGCAGAGGACTAGGTAGCACAGACCGCTCTGCTCCGAGAAACACAACTATTAGGAATGCAAGGGGAGTGGCCGAATGAGGCGTGAACGGTAGCTAGGTGCGGTGATGGTGTGAGCCTGATGCAGCGCGATCCAGAGGACAGATAGCTACAGGGGACCTGGCCAAGGAAACCGTCCAGCAGACTGACCAGTAGCTAGGTATCTGACTGTGTCCCTGTTTGGTTATGACATTTTTCTCCATGGTGAACCATACCGACAGGGCATACTATGGATATAGAGACAGTATAAATGACTAATGCTTTACTATGGGTTAGGGTTGTCAGAATCTTTAATAAACTTCTGAATTCAATTGAAACATAATTCAGGAAGGGGAAAAATGCGCAATTAATATATATATTATTTTTTCAATTGTTGTATTGAATTGCAATTAATCTGCTGAATAGACTGAATTTGTTTTGGAATTGTCTCAATCCCAATTCAATCTTAAATGATGTTCAATAATTTCCAACGATATCTAAAACTGAAAATAACTAATAAATCAATAAATGAAAATAATTACTTGAAAACGACATGGCCAATGGTAGCCTATACACGTCCTTTTCTCGGTGGAATGGAAATGATCGAATATTATGTTCTACTTGTAGTTTATAAATGCTTTTCCCAAGAGTTATTTTCATGGTATTTTTTGCTAAAAGTGGTGGACAAATTAGGACAGTATAATAATTATAATTCATAAATTAGGACAGTATAATAATTATAATTCATAAATTAGGACAGTATAATAATTATAATTCATAAATTAGGACAGTATAATAATTATAATTCATAAATTAGGACAGTATAATAATTATAATTCATAAATTAGGACAGTATAATAATTATAATTCATAAATTAGGACAGTATAATAATTATAATTCATAAATTAGGACAGTATAATAATTATAATTCATAAATTAGGACAGTATAATAATTATAATTCATAAATTAGGACAGTATAATAATTATAATTCATAAATTAGGACAGTATAATAATTATAATTCATAAATTAGGACAATAATAATTATAATTCATAAATTAGGACAGTATAATAATTATAATTCATAAATTAGGACAGTATAATAATTATAATTCATAAATTAGGACAGTATAATAATTATAATTCATAAATTAGGACAGTATAATAATTATAATTCATAAATTAGGACAGTATAATAATTATAATTCATAAATTAGGAGGACAGTATAATAATTATAATTCATAAATTAGGACAGTATAATAAATTATAATTCATAAATTAGGACAGTATAATAATTATAATTCATAAATTAGGACAGTATAATAATTATAATTCATAAATTAGGACAGTATAATAATTATAATTCATAAATTAGGACAGTATAATAATTATAATTCATAAATTAGGACAGTATAATAATTATAATTCATAAATTAGGACAGTATAATAATTATAATTCATAAATTAGGACAGTATAATAATTATAATTCATAAATTAGGACAGTATAATAATTATAATTCATAAATTAGGACAGTATAATAATTATAATTCATAAATTAGGACAGTATAATAATTATAATTCATAAATTAGTATAATAATTATAATTCATAAATTAGGACAGTATAATAATTATAATTCATAAATTAGGACAGTATAATAATTATAATTCATAAATTAGGACAGTATAATAATTATAATTCATAAATTAGGACAGTATAATAATTATAATTCATAAATTAGTATAATAATTATAATTCATAAATTAGGACAGTATAATAATTATAATTCATAAATTAGGACAGTATAATAATTATAATTCATAAATTAGGACAGTATAATAATTATAATTCATAAATTAGGACAGTATAATAATTATAATTCATAAATTAGGACAGTATATTATAATTATAATTCAGTATAATAATTATAATTTAGGACAGTATAATAATTATAATTCATAAATTAGGACAGTATAATAATTATAATTCATAAATTAGACAGTATAATAATTATAATTCATAAATTAGGACAGTATAATAATTATAATTCATAAATTAGGACAGTATAATAATTATAATTCATAAATTAGGACAGTATAATAATTATAATTCATAAATTAGAAGGACAGTATAATAATTATAATTCATAAATTAGGACAGTATAATATTATAATTCATAATTAGGACAGTATAATAATTATAATTCATAAATTAGGACAGTATAATAATTATAATTCATAAATTAGGACAGTATAATAATTATAATTCATAAATTAGGACAGTATAATAATTATAATTCATAAATTAGGACAGTATAATAATTATAATTCATAAATTAGGACAGTATAATAATTATAATTCATAAATTAGGACAGTATATATTATAATTATAATTAGGACAGTATAATAATTATAAATTAGGACAGTATAATAATTATAATTCATAAATTAGGACAGTATAATATTATAATTCATAATTCAGTATAATAATTATAAATTAGGACAGTATAATAATTATAATTCATAAATTAGGACAGTATAATAATTATAATTCATAAATTAGGACAGTATAATAATTATAATTCATAAATTAGGACAGTATAATAATTATAATTCATAAATTAGGACAGTATAATAATTATAATTCATAATTCATAAATTAGGACAGTATAATAATTATAATTCATAAATTAGGACAGTATAATAATTATAATTCATAAATTAGGACAGTATATTCATAAATTAGGACAGTATAATAATTATAATTCATAAATTAGGACAGTATAATAATTATAATTCATAAATTAGGACAGTATAATAATTATAATTCATAAATTAGGACAGTATAATAATTATAATTCATAAATTAGGACAGTATAATAATTATAATTCATAAATTAGGACAGTATAATAATTATAATTCACACCTGAACCTGAAATAACCAACTTAATGTCAAATGCTTTAATCTAGAAAGGTATTTTCATTTGCATTTGAAATGACTTCAGCGTGGATTAAATCTTACCGCAAATCTTAGTTTTAGTATTTGAACGAAGTCCCTCTTTTGAAGGAACACGTTCTCCAAGCAAATAGTGGATTATTTCTCAATAATAATATACATTCATGCAGTAAAAAACATGTTTTTAATTTAGATACAAATTAGATGATCACTCTAAAGATTCCTGTGGAATGTTAAAGTTGTATAAAAAATATTTAGGAATACGTTCATAAATGTGGATGTGAATGATATTGTACATCTAGATTTAGAGTTGATGTTTTCTGACTCTTGCAAATGAAGAATTTAAGTTATTCTGAACATTTACTATATAATGGATTTGATTGAGATGGTAACAATGTATAGAAGAAAATGTATTTGTCCTCAGCAAAGTCAAACCTCTTCAGTGAGACTATTTGCACTGAGGTACATTAAATATTGTTGCAACAATTACTGGTAATCATTGTATAATTAAATAATTAGATGACCTGTATCTTTCTGTTGATATTAGTAGTGTATTAGTTCCTGTATCTGTTGATATTAGTAGTGTATTAGTTCCTGTATCTGTTGATATTAGTAGTGTATTAGTTCCTGTATCTGTTGATATTAGTTCCTGTATCTGTTGATATTAGTAGTGTATTAGTTCCTGTATCTGTTGATATTAGTAGTGTATTAGTTCCTGTTTCTTTCTGTTGATATTAGTAGTGTATTAGTTCCTGTTTCTTTCTGTTGATATTAGTAGTGTATTAGTTCCTGTTTCTTTCTGTTGATATTAGTAGTGTATTAGTTCCTGTTTCTTTCTGTTGATATTAGTAGTGTATTAGTTCCTGTATCTTTCTGTTGATATTAGTAGTGTATTAGTTCCTGTTTCTTTCTGTTGATATTAGTAGTGTATTAGTTCCTGTATCTTTCTGTTGATATTAGTAGTGTATTAGTTCCTGTATCTTTCTGTTGATATTAGTAGTGTATTAGTTCCTGTTTCTGTTGATATTAGTAGTGTATTAGTTCCTGTATCTGTTGATATTAGTAGTGTATTAGTTCCTGTTTCTTTCTGTTGATATTAGTAGTGTATTAGTTCCTGTATCTTTCTGTTGATATTAGTAGTGTATTAGTTCCTGTATCTTTCTGTTGATATTAGTAGTGTATTAGTTCCTGTTTCTGTTGATATTAGTAGTGTATTAGTTCCTGTATCTTTCTGTTGATATTAGTAGTGTATTATATAATAATAATAATATATGCCATTTAGCAGACGCTTTTATCTAAAGCGACTTACAGTCATGTGTGCATACATTCACGTATGGGTGGTCCCGGGGATCGAACCCACTACCCTGGCGTTACAAGCGCCATGCTCTACCAACTGAGCTACACAGGACCACTATTAGTTCCTGTATCTTTCTGTTGATATTAGTAGTGTATTAGTTCCTGTATCTGTTGATATTAGTAGTGTATTAGTTCCTGTTTCTTTCTGTTGATATTAGTAGTGTATTAGTTCCTGTATCTTTCTGTTGATATTAGTAGTGTATTAGTTCCTGTATCTGTTGATATTAGTAGTGTATTAGTTCCTGTATCTTTCTGTTGATATTAGTAGTGTATTAGTTCCTGTATCTTTCTGTTGATATTAGTAGTGTATTAGTTGCTGTATCTTTCTGTTGATATTAGTAGTGTATTAGTTCCTGTATCTTTCTGTTGATATTAGTAGTGTATTAGTTCCTGTATCTGTTGATATTAGTAGTGTATTAGTTCCTGTTTCTTTCTGTTGATATTAGTAGTGTATTAGTTCCTGTATCTTTCTGTTGATATTAGTAGTGTATTAGTTCCTGTATCTGTTGATATTAGTAGTGTATTAGTTCCTGTATCTGTTGATATTAGTAGTGTATTAGTTCCTGTATCTTTCTGTTGATATTAGTAGTGTATTAGTTCCTGTATCTTTCTGTTGATATTAGTAGTGTATTAGTTCCTGTTTCTTTCTGTTGATATTAGTAGTGTATTAGTTCCTGTTTCTTTCTGTTGATATTAGTAGTGTATTAGTTCCTGTATCTTTCTGTTGATATTAGTAGTGTATTAGTTCCTGTTTCTTTCTGTTGATATTAGTAGTGTATTAGTTCCTGTATCTGTTGATATTAGTAGTGTATTAGTTCCTGTATCTGTTGATATTAGTAGTGTATTAGTTCCTGTATCTTTCTGTTGATATTAGTAATGTATTTGCTATATGTTGGCCTGCACCTACAGTATGAGAGAGAAAGAGAGATACTGAAGGTGTAACGGCAGATTTCCTCTTCGTTTGAAGAGCAGTAAGGATCGGACCAAGATGCAGCGTGGTAAGTGTTCATGACGATTTATTAAAAACTAACTGAACACTGAAATACAAAACAATAAACGATGTGATGAAAACCGAAACAGGACCATGTGGCGACAAACACTCACACGGAAACAAACACCCACAAACCAACAGTGAAACCCAGGCTACCTAAGTATGATTCTCAATCAGAGACAACTAATGACACCTGCCTCTGATTGAGAACCATACTAGGCTGAATACAAGAAGCAAAATAGAAAAACAAACAGACTGCCCACCCCAACTCACGCCCTGACCATACTAAATAAAGACAAAACAAAGGTCAGAACGTGACGGAAGGAGGGAGAGAGTGTAATGTTTACTGTTAATTTTTTTATTGTTTATTTCACTTTTGTTTATTATCTATTTCACTTGCTTTGGCAATGTAAACCTAAGTTTCCCATACCAATAAAGCCCTTAAATTGAATTGGGGGAGAGAGAGAGATCCTGAGAGAGATGTGTGTGTAGCTTGGTGTATGTGGGGTTTATAGAGTATTCATTTCCAGTAGCAGCATTCTCAAGCCAGAGCCTATTAGGTCACGCGAGTCTCATGGCTCATCAGAATTAATCATTGGGGGTTCATTTGAAGCTTCGACAAGTTGCTGTTAATTTAGTGCAGGGGGGACATGCTAGAGTGAAAAGCGGAGGTCCCAACCAATCCCCCTGGGCCTCATTTATCAGCCAACCGCGACGGCCCGGCTTGATTACAATTTGCAAAAAAATTCATTAGAGTTAGCGGGGCAATTGTCAGATCTCTCCCTCTCACCTCGATACTCATATCGCTTTCTCTGTCAAACATCCTCAAGTAGGCTACACAAATTGCTCAGTGTGTGTTCTTTCAATACAATCTAATCTAGCAAATCTGTATTTGAGTAATTGTGTAATGGACATATTTTGTTGTAAGTATCCAGTAATCAAATGCCTGAGTGGATCTCTGTCGGGGTGTGCACGAGTTTGTGTGGAATAAAAGACAACACACACACACTCCTCTAGAGCGGGTCATGAGAGCTCATCTTGTAGCCAGGCCTGTCAGTGATGCTCAGCCAGAGCGCGAGCTGCCGCAATAAATCTGAGTTTCACAGTAATTCACTCTTTCTGCTACTATGACGAGTTGAGATTTCAGTTTAATAATCAAAAAAATGTGCTTGGGGAATTTCCAACGATGAATCAGTAGGGAAAATACATTTTAGTGGGTTGAATAGAGGCGACTGTAAACGTTATGATTTGGATAGGCGGTAGGCCTCATAATACAATATTAATTCCATGTCAATTTAATTGCCTGTTTTTATGTCAGGATCCATAGCCGATCTCCTCTGGTTTATTTTGAAGATATAACAGCGTTATTTGTGCGTTATCATGGCGTGCGAATTACAAACGATGACTGACATCAAAATGTTGTTCAGGTGCATGACATGCGGCGCTTGCCTGGGTTAAATGATGCGCGTGACGATAATAGCATTGTTGTTGCCGGGGGGAATAGCGCGCTGTCTAAATGCTGCCAGAGAGACGGAGAGGGGCTACACGACAGAACGGTCGTTAAACTACTGCAACAACATCTTGGAGGATGCTTTAGCTGTGAAAGAATGATGGTTGTCTTATTTGAGGACACTTGTGGGCTTAATCAATACTCATTGGAATAGAGGGTTTTACTTGTATCATTTATATACAGTAGGTCTAGTAGACAATATTATTTAACTCCAAATGTGTTTGTTAAAAACTATTTTTTTTGACAAATTGCTTTTTAGAACATTGTAAAAAAAAGATGATTATTTAAATAATATATTTGTCCTAAAATGTGTAGCCTAGCATATTTAATATCCAACCTATTCCAAGAAAGGCGAATTATAATAACCAATATTGTTTTAAATGAGTTTATATAACACCGATAAATACATTATCAGAATGGATTATTTAATAATTTAGCCTAGTGACATTTGAAACGGTTTAATATGTTTAGGGTAGGCTATAGACCTACTGTGGTAGCGCTGACAGATGGAGCTTAACGCAGGCTATTCATGTGCGGAACATGACAGAGACAAACAAGATGTCCTTAGAGATCACAAGGGGAAAGTCCTGCAAGTAGGCCTGCATTGTATTTTAGTCGCCAATCTTATCAAAATACATTTATGAAATTGTCCACCTCAATAGATGTAAATATTCAATGTCAAAGCAATTGGCGCGCTGGGAGGCTTACACGTCACCTCTTTGTCCCGGTAAATGAGGCGCTCTGGGCCCGGGGCAAGGTGAGGCCGAAAATCAAGACTGACACCAGGCCGCGACCTTCTTAAACAGCCGTGCTCGTGACGTTTCACTCGGATGGGAATTGGTGTTCCTCACAGCCTTGGAGGAGCCTTGGAGTTTCATTCACCCTGGCCGATAGGACCCACCCCCTGTCATAACACGAGATTGCGTCGCCGAGCGAGTACTTCTTACATATTTATTGTTGGCATGCATCAGGTTGATTTGCTCCAACATACGCGACGAGGTTGGCCTTAATTCCAGAGGGGGGCTGGAGCAGAGGGGCAGAGCTGTAAAACTGTTACCTCCCTGGCTGACTGCATGGCTCTACTGTCGGAGAGATAAACAGTTGGTCCTGCCGCTGCATTACCTGTAAACCTCACAGTTGGTCCTGCCTCAGCATTACCTGTAAACCTCACAGTTGGTCCTGCCTCAGCATTACCTGTAAACCTCACAGTTGGTCCTGCCTCTGCATTACCTGTAAACCTCACAGTTGGTCCTGCCTCTGCATTACCTGTAAAACTCAGTTGGTCCTGCCTCTGCATTACCTGTAAACCTCACAGTTGGTCCTGCCTCTGCATTACCTGTAAAACTCACAGTTGGTCCTGCCTCTGCATTACCTGTAAACCTCACAGTTGCTCCTGCCTCTGCATTACCTGTAAAACTCACAGTTGGTCCTGCCTCTGCATTACCTGTAAACCTCACAGTTGGTCCTGCCTCTGCATTACCTGTAAAACTCACAGTTGGTCCTGCCTCTGCATTACCTGTAAACCTCACAGTTGCTCCTGCCTCAGCAATATCTGCACAACTCACAATTGGTGCAGGAAAAAATATATAATTCTGAAAGTCATTCTTTATAATAGTAAAATGACATGATTATTACAAGTACTAGTCTTAATAATAATAGTATAAATTGTGTTGTAAATTAAATCTAAACGAAATCGTGTCGTTAATCACTCTTAATTCAAAGATAAAATACATACACAATTATCTTTCTTAATGGATTGTGAAAATAGTATTTGTCACTTGCAGAAAACAAATTGAATAATCCCAAATGAACATTTGATATATTGGTGAAAATAATAATCAACCAAGGAATTCCAATGTCGTGATCAACTCGAAGCCCAGCACTCAATGTCGTGATCAACTCGAAGCCCAGCACTCAATGTCGTGATCAACTCGAAGCCCAGCACTCAATGTCGTGATCAACTCGAAGCCCAGCACTCAATGTCGTGATCAACTCGAAGCCCAGCACTCAATGTCGTGATCAACTCGAAGCCCAGCACTCAATGTCGTGATCAACTCGAAGCCCAGCACTCAAGAAAGCACCTGTAAACCCGCGCATGCGTCATTTCGCTAAAGATTTGAAATTCAAATAGAATTGCACAAAAATGGAATGACAATAAACAAACTGACAAATTGTTGACAATTGCTAATGGTTCATCTTTAATGCACACTTTATTATTTACTCAATAAGTCATGGAATGTTAGTTACTTTTTGCACAATATTAAATAAATTAGCAGCGTGCTCCTTGACTGTTGAAAAAGTCACAATGAAGAAAAATCATTCAAGCAACCATGGAATGAAACAATGGAAACAAACTCAAACTGAGAACAGAAGTAGGATGGTTTTACAGGGCCACTCTTAGCTTTTTGGAGGAGATGATTGATGGTTGAGGTGTCTGAGCATATTTGTAGGCTACGTGTACAATATGTGTACTAGTTTGGGGGGTGTTTAAATTAGAAATGATAAAAGTGCTCCTTTTGGGACAAAGCTGATCATTCTGATCTGATTTGCGCCTGCTGCAAAAACAACAATAATACAAGCAAGGTCCTTCAGAATCGGCAGCACAAACCTCAAAGAAAATCTAACAGACGTAAAAGTAGGTTATATTTTTAATCAATATCTCGGAAATGTACAATTGGATGTATTGTTGTCTTGTTGTAATGTCCTCAATTTGGTCCCATGGCGGTTATAGTTATGGTCCATCTCGGTATTTACACTCGTAACCAAGGTGATACATATGTCACCATTTAGAGTTTTTTTGTCTTGGTATTTAATCAGTTTTACCATCAGTGGATCGATTCAGCAGTAATGCAGAGGAAAAGCAATGTACCATCAATTCATTTGCTCTCCTCTGTCTTACAAAGATTTACAAAGACTCACCAAAGGATAAACTTGGTTTGTGATTATCAGTAGTCCAATTCCAAAATAACGTGTGTGCTGTTTTTAAACAGTGTTATTAACTCAATCTGTATTTCGTCCATCGGTTTAACATAAAGAAATATTATGGTCTGGCTTGCTCTAACTGTTGGTGCTGACTCCTTATTGCAAACCGGCTGACGTGCACAGGGATAGGCACCACGATTTTAGGGTTCCTAGATGGCTCGCCGGTTTTGGAATTGACGTTACCAGCCTTTACGCGCTTCCACTTGGCCCTCCGGTTCTGGAACCAGATCTTGACTTGAACTTCGCTGAGTTTCAAGGCATGCGCAATCTGAGAGCGTTCCGTTAAAGACAGGTACTTCTTACAGTGGAACTCCTTCTCCAGTTCCAAGAGCTGCTCGCTCGTGAACGCCGTTCTCCGCCGCCGGTTCTTACCGGTAGACGTGGTGCTGCCTGTGCCGTTGGACCCGTGGACGCCCTCATCCACGTTACCCTCCCCATCATCTTTCTGACACATCGAGTTACCCGTCATGTTGTCGTCGGAGCTGTAGTCTAAATCGCTGTCCATTGAGAAGCTCTCATCTCTTTTATTACATTCGTCCTCTTTCGGGTCTTCTTTGCCGTGGGTTCTGGCTGTGTGGGTAAGGAAATAGAACAGGTTAGTTTAGCTTATATTGACCTCAAAATAGAAAAGTAAATGACAATGTGTAACCTATAATGGACTGATATGCGACAGTTTGAGTTTATATAATGGATAATCACAATTATACTTTTAAATAAATATTTTGCTTTAAAAAAAACAAGCAACTTTTCTTCTACATTTGAATAATCACTAACGTTGTGTGTATTGTATCAACATTTCGTTTCATGAGTAAAAACCTACGAGTAGACTTTACATATTGTGTTAGAGGAAAACAATAGCCTATTATATTATGGAGCAAATTGGAAACAAATTATATTATGTCTCTGGACGTATTTAAGTGAAGTGAAAGTTATTTTAGTAAAGTAGTATTTTAGTTATTTTAAGTAAATATTTATCGAATTAGGCCCATCGGCTGTATCATGACACATATCATGTATGAAATAGGCCTCGCGCTTACTATAATTCCATTCATTTTAGAGACAAAAATCAATTGATTTATATTATACAATATCTTAAACGCACTTCCGGAGTTAGTGTTTCTTACATGTATTTCATAATACATATAAATGACTCGGTCGACTTTGAATTCTGATCACAGTTTTATAGACATTCAAATACTGCAGGCGCTTTCCCATCCTTCAATTAAAATAGGCTAATTTAGTCATTTAGTTTGCCCCCAGGCACTATTCATTGAAAAGCCTGAAATAAACGTATTTGATATGCGGATATCATGTCAAGCTTCTCACGACAAAATATGTAAGCGTCCATGTAAAGAATTTGTTTAAAAAAAAGACATTTTTCACTCCGGGGCAACTGACACTTTCTATCACTATACTTTAATCGTTGTCATTTGATGTGAAATGCACAGGATATAGCCCACGCCAACACTGAGGGAGTAGAACTTATAAGTTATCCTCAAATGGCACTTGGGCCCTTTTTTTGTACATTGATGACGTAGGTCTATTGATAATATTGGTCCGTTATCTAATAGGCCTAATAGAATGTGGTCCTGTGTAGCTCAGTTGGTAGAGCATGGCGCTTGTAACGCCAGGGTAGTGGGTTTATCTAATGACTGGTCGCTTTGGATAAAAGCGTCTGCTAAATGGCATATATTATTATTATTATTATTAATAATTAATGATATACAGTTTAGAGTTCGAATTACTTCTAAGGAACCTCGCAAATGTGCACTATTATTTATTTATTTATTTCTCTTTATAATAGGCCTAATAAATACGAGTGTTCGCTTTGAACTTCTCTTTTACAACTTACAAATAATATCTAATTTATCCAAGAACATTAGGTTACATTTTAATCATTTAGCAGACGCTCTTGTTCAGAGTGACTTACAGTTAGTGCGTCCAAGCTCAAGACAGCCACAAATCCCAAACACAGTCAAACGTTTCCTCAATATAACCTCAAGTAAACAACCCTGTCCAGCAGAGTCCAGACAACACAGAGTTTACTGTACCTGTGGATGACTGCAATGGCTCTGAGTCGTGGTAGGAGGGGAGCGTCGCGGACTCCTTTCCTAGAAATGTCTTTCCGTCATCCCCATCCAAACGAATGTCCTGAGATTTATTGAAGGCGGCGTGGAGAGACTGCGAGCCGAACTTCCTCGCCGCCTCCTGGTGCTGCTGTGAAGCCGAGAACCCTCCAGGCAGGCTGGCCATCAGGGTGGAGGTGAGCGCCATGCCCTGAGCCAGGCTAGAGCAGAAAGAGTTCTGGAGGCTGGGGATCTGGTGGTGCGGATGGGTAGCCGAGAGCCCCTGCTGCAGGGCGGACTGGGGTAGGGCAGGGGGCGGCGGAGGGTGCGGTGGGAGCACCACTGACCGGTACGGCATGAACATGGGGTAACCGGTGTAGACGAAGTGTCCCGGGCTGGGCTGAGGGGGACCGCCGATCAGAGAGTCGATACTGAAGGCAGTGGTGCTTCCCAGTGGGCGCTGCATCATCATAAACGAAGGGCTGAACGCTGCACTCATATGATCTGATGGAAGGAATGTCAATCAAGGAAATGTTACTGGAGAAATGGAAGGGAGCGCTGACACCTGCAGTCTTCCTTGGGTTCGGAAGTCACCAACTTCACAACGTTGTTATTCGACAGACAACCGACCTTAGAAATGTCGACGTTTTGGTAATCCCGTGATCATTTGTTCGTTTCTCGCGATTAAATAAAACCATTCCATCAACATTGCAGATGGTCGACACACGATACTGGAGAGTGGAGATGTGTCCAGATCAACAGAATTAGCAGCCAACTTGGAGCCGTGGTGGTTTCCGAATATAGCAGAACTCATGTGGCCCCTTTTGGTTTACCTTGCGCTCCGATAGCGGTAGCCAAAGCCCATTCCAAGTGCCAATCAATATCCTCGAGTTGTTGCTGACGTTCTGACCATTTGACAACAACAATCTTATATTCGACGAGACTCGGTTTCCGCACGTCTGTCTAACTCACTCTAGAGAGTAGAGTGATGCTACTCTGTTCTACAACATCCAGATGTTAAGCGAGGAGTTTAAATTACGCTCCCTCTGTTTGATCGGCTCTTCCACTCGCAAGGACCACCCTCTCATCGCACTCTCGCATTTCATTGGTCGCTGTTAAACTGTTGGGCTAGCCTAGCTGTCATTCGTCACATAGACCTGTGAGGGCTGGCTTCGGTCTGGGTCTAGGAATAAATGCCAATTATGTGGATTTGTAAAGCGTAGGCTATACACATCCTAAGGGACCATA
Organism: Oncorhynchus gorbuscha; assembly: GCF_021184085.1. NCBI lineage: Eukaryota > Metazoa > Chordata > Actinopteri > Salmoniformes > Salmonidae > Oncorhynchus > Oncorhynchus gorbuscha. The sequence continues at coordinate 23,620 of NW_025746177.1, forward strand.
ATGCAAATGGAAATTAGCTAGGCTACACATGCAATATCCACGCACACATATTGACTACAACTCTCTTCCTTACATTAAATGTATAAAACATAAAAATAACTATTTGTACTGAATAGGGTTGCAAAAGTATGTGAACTGTCAATAAATTCCCTGGTTTTCCCGAAGTCCGGGTTGGAGGAAATAAGTAGGAAATTCGGAATCTTCCAACCAGGATTTTTGGAAAACCAGGGAAGCTATTGAAAGTAAACAGAATTTTGCAACCCTAGACCTGAATGTGTGTGTGTATGCGTGTGTTGTTGCTTTGTGTGTGTTGATAAAAAAAATCATGTTCCACCTTTTCAGAATGACGAAAAGACTGTTCCCTGATATTATGTCCTCCTGAACCTAAAGGAAGCTCAGATCAAACAGTGGAAGGTCCACATTCACTACTGACCAGGCTACCAATGGGCCTTCAGATGAAGTGAGAGCTGGAGAAGAGATGGAGAGATGGGGAGATGAATATGGAGATTAGATATAAAGATGGAGGGTAGATATAGAGATGGAAGTTAGATATAGAGATGGAAGTTAGATATAGAGATGGAAGTTAGATATAGAGATGGAGGTTAGATATAGAGATGGAGTTAGATATAGAGATGGAGGTTAGATATAGAGATGGAGGTTAGATATAGAGATGGAGGTTAGAGATGGAGGTTAGAGATGGAGGTTAGATATAGAGATGGAGGTTAGATATGGAGGAGATGGAGGTTAGATATGGAGGTTAGATATGGAGGTTAGATATGGAGGTTAGATTTGGAGGTTAGATATGGAGGTTAGATATGGAGGTTAGATATGGAGGTTAGATATGGAGGTTAGATATGGAGGTTAGATATGGAGATTAGATACGGAGATGGAGGTTAGATATGGAGAGGGAGGTTGGATATAGAGATGGAGATTAGATATAGAGATGGAGGTTAGATATAGAGATGGAGGTTAGATATAGTTAGATATGGAGGTTAGATATGGAGGTTAGATGGAGGTTAGATATAGAGAGGTTAGGAGGTTAGATATAGAGATGGAGGTTAGATATAGAGATGGAGGTTAGATATAGAGATGGAGGTTAGTTAGATATAGAGATGGAGGTTAGATATAGAGATGGAGGTTAGATATGGAGATATGGAGGTTAGATATGGAGGAGATGGAGGTTAGATATAGAGATGGAGGTTAGATATAGAGATGGAGGTTAGATATAGAGATGGAGGTTAGATATAGAGATGGAGGTTAGATATAGAGATGGAGGTTAGATATGGAGATGGAGGTTAGATATAGATATAGAGATGGAGGTTAGATAGAGATGGAGGTTAGATATAGAGATGGAGGTTAGATATAGAGATGGAGGTTAGATATAGAGATGGAGGTTAGATATAGAGATGGAGGTTAGATATAGAGATGGAGGTTAGATATAGAGATGGAGGTTAGATATAGAGATGGAGGTTAGAGATATAGAGATGGAGGTTAGATATAGAGATGGAGGTTAGATATAGAGATGGAGGTTAGATATAGAGATGGAGGTTAGATATAGAGATGGAGGTTAGATATAGAGATGGAGGTTTATAGAGATATAGAGATGGAGGTTAGATATAGAGATGGAGGTTAGATATAGAGATGGAGGTTAGATATAGAGATGGAGTTAGATGGAGGTTAGATAGAGATAGAGATGGAGGTTAGATATAGAGATGGAGGTTAGATATAGAGATGGAGGTTAGATATGGAGGAGATGGAGGTTAGATATAGAGATGGAGGTTAGATATAGAGATGGAGGTTAGATATAGAGATGGAGGTTAGATATAGAGATGGAGGTTAGATATAGAGATGGAGGTTAGATATAGGAGATGGAGGTTAGATAGAGATGGAGGTTAGATATAGAGATGGAGGTTAGATATAGAGATGGAGGTTAGATATGGATGGAGGTTAGATATGAGAGGTTAGATATAGAGATGGAGGTTAGATATAGAGATGGAGGTTAGATATAGAGATGGAGGTTAGATATGGAGGTTAGATATGGAGGTTAGATATAGAGATGGAGGTTAGATATAGAGATGGAGGTTAGATATAGAGATGGAGGTTAGATATAGAGATGGAGGTTAGATATAGGAGATGGAGGTTAGATATAGAGATGGAGGTTAGATATAGAGATGGAGGTTAGATATAGAGATGGAGGTTAGATATAGAGATGGAGGTTAGATATAGAGATGGAGGTTAGATATAGAGATGGAGGTTAGATATAGAGAGAGATGGATGGGTTAGATATAGAGATGGAGGTTAGATATAGAGATGGAGGTTAGATATAGAGATGGAGGTTAGATATAGAGATGGAGGTTAGATATAGAGATGGAGGTTAGATATAGAGATGGATGGGTTAGATATAGAGATGGAGATATAGAGATTAGATGATAGAGATGGAGGTTAGATATAGAGATGGAGTTAGATATAGAGATGGAGGTTGAAGAGATGGAGGTTAGATATAGAGATGGAGGTTAGATGAAGATGGAGGTTAGATATAGAGATGGAGGTTAGATATAGAGATGGAGGTTAGATATAGAGATGGAGGTTAGATATAGAGATGGAGGGTTAGATATAGAGATGGAGGTTAGATATAGAGATGGAGGGTAGATATAGAGATGGAGGTTAGATATAGAGATGGAGGTTAGATATAGAGATGGAGGGTAGATATAGAGATGGAGGTTAGATATAGAGATGGAGGTTAGATATAGAGAGGGAGGGGAGATGAAGATATGGAGGTTAGATATAGAGAGGGAGGGGAGATGAAGATATGGAGGTTAGATATAGAGAGGGAGGGGAGATGAAGATATGGAGGTTAGATATAGAGAGGGAGGGGAGATGAAGATATGGAGGTTAGATATAGAGATGGAGGGTAGATATAGAGAGGGAGGGGAGATGGAGGGTAGATATAGAGAGGGAGGGGAGATGGAGGGTAGATATAGAGAGGGAGGGGAGATGAAGAGATGGAGGGTAGATATAGAGAGGGAGGGGAGATGAAGATATGGAGGTTAGATATAGAGAGGGAGGGGAGATGAAGATATGGAGGTTAGATATAGAGAGGGAGGGGAGATGAAGATATGGATATTAGATATAGAGAGGGAGGGGAGATGAAGATATGGAGGTTAGATATATTGATGGAGAGATGGAAGGTAGATGGAGTGATCGAGGGTAAATGGAGAGTTGGAGAGATGATGGATTGATGGAGGGTAGATGAAAAATGGAGGGTAGATGGAGAGGAAGATGGACAGATGAAGAGATTGAGGGTAGATGGAGAGATGATGAGGAGATGGAGAGGAAGATGGACAGATGAAGAGATTGAGGGTAGATGGAGAGATGATGAGGAGATGGAGAGGAAGATGGACAGATGAAGAGATGGAGGGTAGATGGAAAGATGGAGGGTGGATGAAAAGATGGAGAGGAGATGGACATGAGATGGAGGGGAGATGGATTGATGGAGGGTAGTTGGAGAGATGGTTAGATGGAGGATAGATTAAGAAAATAAGGGTAGATGGAGAGATGGAAGGTAGATGGAGAAAAGGGTCTGTGGAAAGGGTTCTACATGGAACCCAAATGGTTTCTACCTGGAACCAAAAAGGGTTCTTCAAATGGTTATCTTATGGGGACAGCTGAAGAACCTTTTCAGATTGATAGCACTTGTTGTTTTCTAAGAGTGTACTCACAACCTCTAGTGTGTTGATACAGCTGGAATTAAATGAGTTGAATCAACATCAGGAGAATATATTTAGGAAGCTGAAAGGACGTTGCTGATAGAAATGTCATGTATAGAGCTGCCGTGAGTCCTTATTCTCCATAAGATGGAATCCTACTGTATCGGCTCTACAGTAATGTATTTCTATGGTTAATGTTGCCCTGACTGAACAAACTCCAGCAACTCCGGCTGGCTAAGCTTTGTAATACATGTATAATAATACATATGCCATTTAGCAGAGGCTTTTATCCAAAGCCACTTACAGTTGGAAGTGCATATACATTTTGGTAAGCTTTGATCCATCTAGTAGAATGAGAGCACTGTGAGTGATTTGTGATGTTTAGTGACTGTATAATGTACCAAGTTAATAACATGCATGGACAAACCTCTGCTTGATGTGAGACCTTCGTATGGTGCCGTCCCATCTCTGGTCGCTGCCATAGTTCATTCACTGCTGCTAGCTTCCTATCCAGATATTGTTTGTGCATTTGAATAACAGTCTTGATACGAGTCAGTAGCCACAGTGCCTATTGATGTTCATGATGACCAATAAATGTCCCTCATATGAATAACTCAAGTCACTGCTGTGTAAAAGGCAGCCTCTCATAGCGCCACCATACTTTACTATTAGGTGAGCTGTCAGTTAATATTGGGGGGGTGGGTGCTCCCCCCCTAACCGCTAAACCCGCCTAAATCCAGATCCACTCCTTGAGCCAATCCAAGGGAATGTGTGGGAGCCCAGGCTCCCTCCAGCCCCAACCCCCCTGCCCAGGGTCCCCCAGCCCCAACCCCCCAGCCCAGGTTCCCCCAGCCCCAACCCCCAGCCCAGGGTCCCCCAGACGCACCCCCCCCCCAGCCCAGGGTCCCCCAGCCGCAACCCTCCCACCCCAGGCTCCCTCCAGCCCCAACCCCCCAGCCCAGGTTCCCCCAGCCCCAACCCCCCAGCCCAGGGTCCCCCAGCCGCAACCCCCCAGCCCAGGTTCCCCCAGCCCCAACCCCCCAGCCCAGGGTCCCCCAGCCGCAACCCCCCAGCCCAGGTTCCCCCAGCCCAGGGTCCCCCAGCCGCAACCCCCCAGCCCAGGTTCCCCCAGCCCAGGGTCCCCCAGCCGCAACCCCCCAGCCCAGGTTCCCCCAGCCCCAACCCCCCAGCCCAGGTTCCCCCCAGCCCAACCCCCAGCCCAGGGTCCCCCAGCCGCAACCCCCCAGCCCAGGTTCCCCCAGCCCCAACCCCCCAGCCCAGGGTCCCCCAGCCGCAACCCCCCAGCCCAGGTTCCCCCCAGCCGCAACCCCCAGCCCATGTTCCCCCAGCCCTAAAGCACCAGCCCAGGTTCCCCTCAGCCCCATCCCCCAGCCCAGGGTCCCCCAGCCGCAAGCCCAGGGTCCCCCCCCAAGCCCCATCCCCCCAGCCCAGGGTCCCCCAGCCGCAACCCCCAGCCCAGGTCCCACCCTACCCCAACCCTGTAGCCCAGGCTCCCCTACTCCAACCCTGTAGCCCAGGCTCCCCTACTCCAACCCTGTAGCCCAGGCTCCCCTACTCCAACCCTGTAGCCCAGGCTCCCCTACCCCAACCCTGTAGCCCAGGCTCCCCTACTCCAACCCTGTAGCCCAGGCTCCCCTACTCCAACCCTGTAGCCCAGGCTCCCCTACTCCAACCCTGTAGCCCAGGCTCCCCTACTCCAACCCTGTAGACCAGGCTCCCCCTACTCCAACCCTGTAGCCCAGGTTCCCCCTACTCCAACCCTGTAGCCCAGGCTCCCCCTACTCCAACCCTGTAGCCCAGGCTCCCCTACTCCAACCCTGTAGCCCAGGCTCCCCTACTCCAACCCTGTAGCCCAGGCTCCCCTACTCCAACCCTGTAGCCCAGGCTCCCCTACTCCAACCCTGTAGCCCAGGCTCCCCTACTCCAACCCTGTAGCCCAGGCTCCCCCTACTCCAACCCTGTAGCCCAGGCTCCTCCTACCCTAACCCCCAGCCCAGGCTCCCCACTACACCAATTCCCCCAATCCTCAGCTCCAGCTCCGACCCCTCACCCCCAGCTCTCATCTACTCCCACCCCCTTCTCCCTCCAGGGTCATAAGGACACCATCTCATTAAAGGCTGCCTGATCCACAACTGCAATGCAGACATTAAATAGCAGTATTTTTCAATTAGGGCTGACAAATTCAATCAAAATTCCATAGATTAGGATGAAATGAGGCATGGGTCATTTACAAGGGAATTTAATTGCACAGCCATTAGACAATAGTACAGCAGTCACTGTCTCATTATCAATCATGTGGGGACATCAATAGTAAAGGGTTGTAAAGGGGGGAGACGGGGGGAGGGAAGGAGAGGAGAGGGAGATGTGTGTGTGTCACTGTGTTTGTGTGTGTGTGGACCGTGTGTGTGACCGTGTGTGTGTGTACACCGTGTTTGTGTGTGTGTGTGCTCTCACTAATACACTGCAGTGCCACCGCTGCAGAACAGCTACTAAATATCCCTCTTTTATACTTATAAATTATCCAGTTTAATTAACAACATGGATTATGATTGGAATATGATTTAATTAAACCTTTCCTGCATGCTAGTGATCACCATCATCCATTATACTGGGGACAGGGGAGTATAACTGCAGACTAAATGAAGCTGAGGCTTGTTAAGGAGCTGCTTACTGCTAGGACTTAGAACAATAACATCAGACTACTACCACTTCCACAACGAATAGAATGAAATAATACTTCTGCACTGAACTGGGATACAATCAAACAGTGTATTAATGACAACGATGCCAAGAATGGCCCCTGCCCTAGCATTTATCTGTTATCAAACGGAGCATTCGCCGTGAGCCTATACTGATATGTGGATTTAAGTGGAGGGGGTGTGGTGGGTGAAGCAATTACAAAGATGTTTTGACTGAAGGCTGCAGTTGGAGGGAGGTAGAAGGAGAAAAATTGGATTTGAAAATGTTGCCTCCAGCGTTCGACCATTCAACATTATTTAGTTGGAGTGTCTCGGTCGGGCTCAACCTTTTCAGAAAGATCTAAATGTCAGCTATAATTTATTCTGCTCAGTTCAGATTTCTTTGTGAAAACACATATCTCGTTGTTTGCCTTACTTTTCGATTAGACTCCATTACTAGGACTGAAAAAAGTATGGAAAAGCACCGAACTCACCTCTCAGATTGAGTTTCCATTCACACCCCCCCATCCAAAATCAATGAACATTTAGAGTTGCCATAGGATTTTTGATTATTAAAGCTTAAACGAATCCAATTGATTTACCTTTAATAAGTCTGTCCGTGATGATGACCAATCAAACAGAAGCCTGGTCCACAATGGCGCCTTTGACTAGAGCAGAACCTGGTGTCCGTTCCAAATCACACCCCTTTCCCTATTTAGGGCTCATAGCGCTCTGGACAACAGTAGTGCAGTATAAAAGGGTGCTATTTGGGATGTACACAGGAAGGAGCCTGTCTTCAGCCAAATCTCCAGAAACACAACAGCTTAGCTATTGATCCTGTAGCCATTCCTCTTCTTTCTCTCTAGGCTCATCACATCATCCATTCTAGTAGCGATCAATGCCCCCAGAGAGGAGAGATTTAAACTATTCTGACATTCTCTTGTGGCCTTTGTGCATAATCTTTTACCCCACCACTATTCAATTACTTCAAATCAAAGTTTATTGGTCGTGTACACAGTTTAGCAGGTGTTATAGCAAATGCAGTGACATGCTTATGTTACTAGCTCCTAACAACCCGCTGGGCACAGATGTCAATTCAATGTCTATTCCACGTTGGTTCAACATCATTTCATTAAAATGACGTGGAAGCAACATTGATTCAACCAGTATGTTCCCAGTCGGAATGTAAGAAAAAAAAAGCGAAATCAAGAAATCTAGAACGGTGGAACAAATCTGATTAACAGCCCAAATAGCCCTGTAGCAGTAATCAGATGCAATGCGTACTGTAGGCCCTATCTACACGGAGACAATTTACACACAATCAACTACCAATGATACGTACAACAGTAGATATACAGTACCAGTCAAAAGTTTGGACACACCTACTCATTCCAGGATTTGTCTTTATTTTTTTACTATTTTCTACATTGTAGAATAATAGTGAAGACATCAAAACTATGAAATAACACATATGGAATCATGTAGTAACCAAAAAAGTGTTAAACACATCAAAATATATTTTATATTTGAGATTCTTCAAAGTTGCCACCCTTTGTTGCCTTGATGACAGCTCTTGGCATGGTGTGGAGTTGCCATAGGATTTCTGGTCTGGTGTGGTAAAACTTGACAGGGCAGTGAGACTGACAGGGCAGTGAGACTGACAGGGCAGTGAGACTGACAGGGCAGTGAGACTGACACAGTTCAATTCCTCTTGGGGAGATTGGCTGAAGCATCAGTGATCAGCACCTTTAGGGGCAGCTTGATCTTCTAGCCCAGTGGTTCCCAAACGTTTAATAGTCCCGTACCCCTTCAAACATTCAACCTCCAGCTGCGTACCCCCTCTAGCACCAGGGTCAGCGTGCTCTCAAATGTTGTTTTTTGCCATCATTGTAAAACACACACACACACACACACACACACACACACACACACACACACACACACACACACACACACACACACACACACACACACACACACACACACACACACACACACACACACACACACACACACACACACACACACACACACACACACACACACACACACACACACACACACACACACACACACACACACACTATACAATACATTTATTAAACATAAGAATGAGTGTGAGTCTTTGTCACAGCTCGGATCATGGGAAGTGACAAAGAGCTCTTATAGGACCAGGGCACAAATAATCATATTTAACCATCTTACATATAAAACCTTATTTGTTCATCGAAAATTGTGAATAACTCACCACAGGTTAATGAGAAGGGTGTGCTTGAAAGGATGCACATAACTTTGCAATGTTGGGTTGTATTGGAGAGAGACTCAGACTTAAATCATTTTACACACACAGTCTGTGTGCTGTATTTAGTTTTCATGCTAGTGAGGGCCGAGAATCCACTCTCACATAGGTACGTGGTTGCAAAGGGCATCAGTGTCTTAACAGTGCGATTTGCCAAGGCAAGATACTCTGAGCGCAGCCCAATGCAGAGATCTGGCAGTGGCTTCTGATTAAATTCAAATTTCACAGAACCACTTGTTCCAATTTCAATGTTGTTCAGATATCGGTAAGTGGACTGGAGGCAGGGCATGAAAGGGATAACGAATACAGTTGTTTGTGTCATCTGTTTCGGGGAAAGTACTTGCGTAATTGCACATCCAACTCACTCAGGTGATTCGCTATATCACATTTGACATTGTCTGTAAGCTTGAGTTCATTTGCACACAATAAATCATACAATGATGGAAAGACCTGTGTGTTGTCCTTGTTAATGCAGACAGAGAAGAGGTCCAACTTCTTAATCATAGCCTCAATTTTGTCCCGCACATTAGTTATAATTGCGGAGAGTCCCTGTAATCCTAGATTCAGATCATTCAGGCGAGGAAGAACATCACCCAGACAGGCCAGTCGTGTGAGAAACCCGTCATGATGCTAGCAGTCAGACAAGTGAAAATTATGGTCAGTAAAGAAAACTTTAATCTCGTCTCTCAATTTAAAAAAACATGTCAATACTTTGCCCCTTGAAAACCAGCGCACTTCTGTATGTTGTAAAAACATGACATGGTCGCTGCCCATATCATTGCATAGTGCAGAAAATACACGAGAGTTCAGAGGCCTTGCTTTAACAAATTTTCACTGTAGTCCAAAATGTTTTTCAAGCTGTCAGGCATTCCCTTGGCAGCAAGAGCCTCTTGGTAGATGCTGTAGTGTACCCAAGTGGCATCGGGAGCAACTGCTTGCATGCATGTTACCACTCCACTATGTCTCCTTGTCATGGCTTTTGCGCCATCAATACAGATACCAACACATCTTGACCATCAAAGTCAATTTGATGTCACAAAGCTGTCCAGTACTTAAAAAATATCCTCTCCTGTTGTCCTGGTTTCCAGTGGTTTGCAGAAGAGGATATCTTCCTTAATTGACCCTCCATAAATATAACGGACATGTGCCAGGCCCACCACGTCTGTTCATCCAGCTGTAACAGACATATACCAGGAGCTGTGCCAGGCCCACCATGTCTGTTGACTCATCCAGCTGTAACAGACATATACCAGGAGCTGTGCCAGGCCCACCATGTCTGTTGACTCATCCAGCTGTAACAGACATATAACAGACATATAACAGACAGGAGCTGTGCCAGGCCCACCACGTCTGTTGACTCATCCAGCTGTAACAGACATATAGCTGTGCCAGGAGCTGACTCATCCAGCTGTAACAGACATATACCAGGAGCTGTGCCAGGCCCACCACGTCTGTTGACTCATCCAGCTGTAACAGACATATACCAGGAGCTGTGCCAGGCCCACCACGTCTGTTGACTCATCCAGCTGTAACAGACATATACCAGGAGCTGTGCCAGGCCCACCACGTCTGTTGACTCATCCAGCTGTAACAGACATATACCAGGAGCTGTGCCAGGCCCACCACGTCTGTTGACTCATCCAGCTGTAACAGACATATACCAGGAGCTGTGCCAGGCCCACCCGTCTGTTGACTCATGCTTGACTCATCCAGCTGTAACAGACATATACCAGGAGCTGTGCCAGGCCCACCATGTCTGTTGACTCATCCAGCTGTAACAGACATATACCAGGAGCTGTAACAGACACCAGGAGCTGTGCCAGGCCCACCACGTCTGTTGACTCATCCAGCTGTAACAGACATATACCAGGAGCTGTGCCAGGCCCACCACGTCTGTTGACTCATCCAGCTGTAACAGACATATACCAGGAGCTGTGCCAGGCCCACCACGTCTGTTGACTCATCCAGCTGTAACAGACATATACCAGGAGCTGTGCCAGGCCCACCACGTCTGTTGACTCATCCAGCTGTAACAGACATATACCAGGAGCTGTGCCAGGCCCACCACGTCTGTTGACTCATCCAGCTGTAACAGACATATACCAGGAGCTGTGCCAGGGCCCACCAGTCTGTAACAGACATATACCAGGAGCTGTGCCAGGCCCACCACGTCTGTTGACTCATCCAGCTGTAACAGACATATACCAGGAGCTGTGCCAGGCCCACCACGTCTGTTGACTCATCCAGCTGTAACAGACTATACCAGGAGCTGTGCCAGGCCCACCACGTCTGTTGACTCATCCAGCTGTAACAGACATATACCAGGAGCTGTGCCAGGCCCACCACGTCTGTTGACCCATCCAGCTGTAACAGACATATACCAGGAGCTGTGCCAGGCCCACCACGTCTGTTGACTCATCCAGCTGTAAAGCATAGAATTCACTGGCTTGTATGTGAAGCAGTAATTGTTTCAAAACATCTCCTGCCATGTCACTGATGTGTCGTGAAACAGTGTTGTTTGATGAAGACATTGTCTGTATAGTTTTTTGGGCCTTTTCCCCCAGTATTGTTCCAGCCATATCTGTGTCAGCAGGAAGAACTAAGTCCTCCTCAATAGTATGGGGCTTGCCTGTCCTAGCCACTCAGTAGCTCCCCATATAAGACACTTCTAGCCCCTTCTTATTCATGGTATCTGTTGCGTTTATACATGTCTTACTCGAAAGTCGACTTAATTCTCTATCAAAAAACTCCTGTGGCTTATTTTTTAAATTGGCATGTTTTGTTTCTAAATTTACATTTACATTTAAGTCATTTAGCAGACGCTCTTATCCAGAGCGACTTACAAATTGGTCTGCGCAAGAGTGAAGTACTCTACAGTACTACCAGTAGAGCTGCTATGTGTCTCTATGGACACTGGCTTTACTTTTTTTAACCATTTATCTATTTTTGAGCAAACGGAATGAGCAGCAGCTACGTTCGGCTTCATACGGAATTAGTGGAATTCCCAAGAGAGAGTAACGGTTAATGTGATCGGATGTTAATTATTTGACTAGACTACCTGTATTTGACATTGTGTTGTTATTTCGCTGAACACTAGATGGTTTCATTTTATTTTTGGTAGTGAAACGAGGCTACTCAGACGAGAAAAAAAAACCAAATGTATAGCCCCGTTGGAAAATGTGAAGATTTCATAAAAATAAAAAAAATGCAAAAAAATGTTTTAACTTCTTCTGAAAACATTCAGTATTTACCATGAGCAAGATGAAACAATACAGGCCTAATCATTTGCTCCAGACAAAATGAGGATCCAAGTGCAACGGCTCCCTGACCCATTGTAATCGAATTAACCCACAGCGCCCTCTGCAGTTCAGAGACGGAACTGCACACAGAGAACAATGAAACAGCAATCAGAAAATCCTTATTCTAGCCACACTACTCACTTCAATATGATTACAATATGTTAAACTACACTGACATCAGAATAACTAACGCCATCTCAGTCTCAGGACAGGGCCTGTAATTGCTGAGGGACTTTGGAAGAGTCCCTGGTCTGTGGGGGGTGTCTGACAGTTTTACAGAGCCCTAGGAGGAGGATCAGTGTGTGTGCCAACCACTGCTGTGATGTGATTGAAGCCGTGTTTTCTCCAGACAGCTTGAATAGATGGCACCCTGAGGCGTCTGCGAGAGGTGAGGAGCGCTGGGAGAGAGTGAGAGCGACTGGGTGAGCAGGTTAAATACAGGTCTGGAAGTGTCACTGTGAGAAAAAACACACAGACAAATCCACAGATAAACACGGAATAACGTGTATCCCTGTCCCATAGGTACTTATGCAGGTCTGACAGGATTGCACCAGTGTATGTGGTCCAAAACGGGGCTTGTCGGAGGGAAAAGCATAGCTACAACCATATTGCTTATACCTGTCCACTTCTTTCACCTCTAGGCTACGTGATTTGTCTATCTTGGGGGAGGTCAGGGCCAGGGGTAGTTCCTGACTGGACCAGACCTATGACACTCCAACACATGAATCATAGCAGCATCAACTTTCATTATGCCCCTGAAGACAGAGCCCCAGATGTTCAGGGCTAGCTAATGATAGTCATCAGACACACAGCCAGCCTCCCCTCTCTGTGACCATGGAGTCAGACGGTTAAAATCACACACAACAGAGCATATAGCCAACATGTACACTCTGTGTGTCCCAAATGGCACCCTATTCCCTATATAGTGCACTACTATGGGCCCTGCTCAAAAGTAGTGCACTGTACATTAAAGGGAACAGGCATTGACATGACCATCCCATTTCTCAGAAAAACATATGAAGAACAGACAGAGACAGACACGGGGTCCTCTGTCCAGACGGTCACTTTGGTGTCATGTTAGAACCCCCAACCCCCACCTCCCACGTCCTTACATTCACCACGAGACGAGCGCTTCAGACGAACAGCTAATTACATCATCTAGTGAATGTTCACCTCCAGCCTCACTCTCCCACCAAAAAGACAGTTATTTAATAACTACAGCCTTAATTACCGTTCCAATCAACGGGACAGAAACAGAACAAGTGTAGTGTCGTCTGACTGCGGCTCTGAGGCTAAACTGGGTTAGTTAGAAGAGCCTGGTCTTCATTTCCCTGCTCTCCCTCTAGACCTAGATGGTGTTAACTGTGTCTGCTCGGATTAGGGTCTTGAAGGGACGCTGAAATCTACTTGTCTCCTTGTCTGGGAAAGAGGAGCAGAGGGTTCTTTCATCCCCAACAAGTGTCTATAAGGTTGAACAATTGATGTCTTTTTTCTCAGGAGGTGAAGAGTTCACTGCGTTCTCTTAGTGATGTGATTCTCCTGCGTCTCTGTTGACTAGCCTCGTATCTATTTAACTCACATTTTTTCCTTCATTATATTCAGATTACAAGTATCGTTACATGTCATCTTAACATCTCAAATAAGGCCCTTTTTGAATGAATTGTAGGGCTGAATGGCTTGCCTCAGTCAGTGTTCAGTGTCTGTAGGGCTGAATGGCTTGCCTCAGTCAGTGTTCAGTGTCTGTAGGTCTGAATGGCTTGCCTCAGTCAGTGTTCAGTGTCTGTAGGGCTGAATGGCTTGCCTCAGTCAGTGTTCAGTGTCTGTAGGGCTGAATGGCTTGCCTCAGTCAGTGTTCAGTGTCTGTAGGGCTGAATGGCTTGCCTCAGTCAGTGTTCAGTGTCTGTAGGGCTGAATGGCTTGCCTCAGTCAGTGTTCAGTGTCTGTAGGGCTGAATGGCTTGCCTCAGTCAGTGTTCAGTGTCTGTAGGGCTGAATGGCTTGCCTCAGTCAGTGTTCAGTGTCTGTAGGGCTGAATGGCTTGCCTCAGTCAGTGTTCAGTGTCTGTAGGACTGAATGGCTTGCCTCAGTCAGTGTTCAGTGTCTGTAGGACTGAATGGCTTGCCTCAGTCAGTGTTCAGTGTCTGTAAGGCTGAATGGCTTGCCTCAGTCAGTATTCAGTGTCTGTAGGGCTGAATGGCTTGCCTCAGTCAGTGTTCAGTGTCTGTAGTACTGAATGGCTTGCCTCAGTCAGTGTTCAGTGTCTGTAGTACTGAATGGCTTGCCTCAGTCAGTGTTCAGTGTCTGTAGGGCTGAATGGCTTGCCTCAGTCAGTGTTCAGTGTCTGTAGGTCTGAATGGCTTGCCTCAGTCAGTGTTCAGTGTCTGTAGGGCTGAATGGCTTGCCTCAGTCAGTGTTCAGTGTCTGTAGGGCTGAATGGCTTGCCTCAGTCAGTGTTCAGTGTCTGTAGGACTGAATGGCTTGCCTCAGTCAGTGTTCAGTGTCTGTAGGACTGAATGGCTTGCCTCAGTCAGTGTTCAGTGTCTGTAGGACTGAATGGCTTGCCTCAGTCAGTGTTCAGTGTCTGTAGGACTGAATGGCTTGCCTCAGTCAGTGTTCAGTGTCTGTAGGACTGAATGGCTTGCCTCAGTCAGTGTTCAGTGTCTGTAGGGCTGAATGGCTTGCCTCAGTCAGTGTTCAGTGCATCTAGTACTGAATGGCTTGCCTCAGTCAGTGTTCAGTGTGTCTAGTACTGAATGGCTTGCCTCAGTCAGTGTTCAGTGTGTCTAGTACTGAATGGCTTGCCTCAGTCAGTGTTCAGTGTCTGTAGTACTGAATGGCTTGCCTCAGTCAGTGTTCAGTGTCTGTAGGGCTGAATGGCTTGCCTCAGTCAGTGTTCAGTGTCTGTAGGGCTGAATGGCTTGCCTCAGTCAGTGTTCAGTGTCTGTAGAGCTGAATGGCTTGCCTCAGTCAGTGTTCAGTGTCTGTAGGGCTGAATGGCTTGCCTCAGTCAGTGTTCAGTGTCTGTAGGGCTGAATGGCTTGCCTCAGTCAGTGTTCAGTGTCTGTAGGGCTGAATGGCTTGCCTCAGTCAGTGTTCAGTGTCTGTAGGACTGAATGGCTTGCCTCAGTCAGTGTTCAGTGTCTGTAGGACTGAATGGCTTGCCTCAGTCAGTGTTCAGTGTCTGTAGGACTGAATGGCTTGCCTCAGTCAGTGTTCAGTGTCTGTAGGGCTGAATGGCTTGCCTCAGTCAGTGTTCAGTGTCTGTCAGTCAGAGCTGAATTCAGTCAGTGTTCAGTGTAGTACTGAATGGCTTGCCTCAGTCAGTGTTCAGTGTGTCTAGTACTGAATGGCTTGCCTCAGTCAGTGTTCAGTGTCTGAATGGCTTGCCTCAGTCAGTGTTAGTACTGAATGGCTTGCCTCAGTCAGTGTTCAGTGTCTGTAGGGCTGAATGGCTTGCCTCAGTCAGTGTTCAGTGTCTGTAGGGCTGAATGGCTTGCCTCAGTCAGTGTTCAGTGTCTGTAGGGCTGAATGGCTTGCCTCAGTCAGTGTTCAGTGTCTGTAGGGCTGAATGGCTTGCCTCAGTCAGTGTTCAGTGTCTGTAGGTCTGAATGGCTTGCCTCAGTCAGTGTTCAGTGTCTGTAGTACTGAATGGCTTGCCTCAGTCAGTGTTCAGTGTCTGTAGGGCTGAATGGCTTGCCTCAGTCAGTGTTCAGTGTCTGTAGGGCTGAATGGCTTGCCTCAGTCAGTGTTCAGTGTCTGTAGGGCTGAATGGCTTGCCTCAGTCAGTGTTCAGTGTCTGTAGGGCTGAATGGCTTGCCCCAGTCAGTGTTCAGTGTCTGTAGGGCTGAATGGCTTGCCTCAGTCAGTGTTCAGTGTCTGTAGTGCTGAATGGCTTGCCTCAGTCAGTGTTCAGTGTCTGTAGGGCTGAATGGCTTGCCTCAGTCAGTGTTCAGTGTGTCTAGTACTGAATGGCTTGCCTCAGTCAGTGTTCAGTGTGTCTAGTACTGAATGGCTTGCCTCAGTCAGTGTTCAGTGTGTCTAGTACTGAATGGCTTGCCTCAGTCAGTGTTCAGTGTCTGTAGTACTGAATGGCTTGCCTCAGTCAGTGTTCAGTGTCTGTAGTACTGAATGGCTTGCCTCAGTCAGTGTTCAGTGTCCGTAGTACTGAATGGCTTGCCTCAGTCAGTGTTCAGTGTCTGTAGTACTGAATTGCTTGCCTCAGTCAGTGTTCAGTGTCTGTAGGACTGAATGGCTTGCCTCAGTCAGTGTTCAGTGTGTCTAGTACATTGTAAGGTAGAAAGAGCTGTGACAGATATCTGGCCGGAGCGCACGGCACCATTTAGTTCTGCTTCATTGTGTCAGGTAACAGCTTCTAATGAAGACTGAACAACTGTGGCTGAGTTACAGCAGACAGGGAGGGAGAGGGTGGGTGGGGGGTGGGTGGGGGCAGACGGAGAGCACGAGAGAGATTGAGAGAGAGAGAATGAGAGAGAGCGGGAGTGAGAGAGTGGAGAAAAGAGAGATATATTATTGTTATTGTATTATTACAATGTATATTGTTTACATTGTTGCTTTGGCAATATTGACGCAATGTTTTTCATGCCAATTAAGCAGCTTGAATCTGAATGAGAATTTAGATAGAGAGAGATGGAGAAGTCAACAGCAGCATTAACCCTGTTCAGGCGGACAGAGTCAGACATCTGATGAAGCGGTGTCTCTTACGACTCTCTCCCCGCTCTCGCTGCACGGTGGATCCAACATCGTTAGCAGCGAGGGAGACAGTATGTTTCGGCCTGTTCTCCTGGTAATGAGCCCTCTCTCCTCATCCTTCACAGTAATTAGTGCCCAGACTGAGACCCAGTGCGCGTCCCAAATGGCAAACCCACTCAACGCTAATGGAGTGAGCCAGGCAGAAAAAGAGCACTATTATGTTGGGCCATGTAGCCACCATATCACAGTGAATGTCCTAACCTAAAACCTCCTTTCTTCATCATTTAGCTCTACTTCTGTCTCCCCACCTCCCTGTCTGTCTCCCCGCCTCCCTATCTGCTCCCCGCCTCCCTGTCTGTCTCCCCACCTCCCTGTCTGTCTCCCGCCTCCCTGTCTGTCTCCCCACCTCCCTGTCTGTCTCCCCACCTCCCTGTCTGTCTCCCCACCTCCCTGTCTGTCTCCCCACCTCCCTGTCTGTCTCCCCACCTCCCTGTCTGTCTCCCCTCCTCCCTGTCTGTCTCCCCACCTCCCTATCTGTCTCCCCACCTCCCTGTCTGTCTCCCCGCCTCCCTGTCTGTCTCCCCGCCTCCCTGTCTGTCTCCCCGCCTCCCTGTCTGTCTCCCCGCCTCCCTGTCTGTCTCCCCGCCTCCCTGTCTGTCTCGCCGCCTCCCTGTCTGTCTCGCCGCCTCCCTGTCTGTCTCCCCGCCTCCCTGTCTGTCTCCCCGCCTCCCTGTCTGTCTCCCGCCTCCCTGTCTGTCTCGCCGCCTCCCTGTCCCGCCTCCCTCTGTCTCGCCGCCTCCCTATCTGTCTCCCCGCCTCCCTATCTGTCTCCCCGCCTCCCTATCTGCTCCCCGCCTCCCTGTCTGTCTCCCCACCTCCCTGTCTGTCTCCCCACCTCCCTGTCTGTGTTCCCGCCTCCCTGTCGGTCTCCCCGCCTCCCTGTCTGTCTCCCCGCCTCCCTGTCTGTCTCCCCGCCTCCCTGTCTGTCTCGCCGCCTCCCTGTCTGTCTCGCCGCCTCCCTGTCTGTCTCGCCGCCTCCCTATCTGTCTCCCCGCCTCCCTGTCTGTCTCCCCGCCTCCCTATCTGCTCCCCGCCTCCCTGTCTGTCTCCCCACCTCCCTGTCTGTCTCCCCTCCTACCTGTCTGTCTCCCCACCTCCCTGTCTGTCTCCCCACCTCCCTGTCTGTCTCGCCGCCTCCCTGTCTGTCTCCCCACCACCCTGTCTGTCTCCCCACCTCCCTGTCTGTCTCCCCACCTCCCTGTCTGTCTCCCCACCTCCCTGTCTGTTTCCCCTCCTCCCTGTCTGTCTCCCCGCCTCCCTGTCTGTCTGTATTTTGTAGGACCAGTGTATTGTCTTAGAATTCCGATCAAAGCTGCACAAACCGGATGATTCCCAGCAAGATATCTTGTCTCTTCAGCTTCAAGAGAGAGGCTTCAAAAAGAGCTAGCGATGCTGGTCTGTCTGTCTGTGCACTAGAACATTCCCAATGAGATGGTTTAATGGTGCGTTTTCAAGCGGACCTTTACAACATTCTACTGTGTGAATTTCAAATGTTATAACAGTCCATGTTAATACCTTCATACTTAAGACACTGTTTATTTTAATTTATGATTGTGAGCGTGTGTCTGTATGAGTGTGTGTCTGTGTGAGTGTGTGTCTGTGTGAGCGTGTGTCTGTGTGTCTGTATGAGCGTGTGTCTGTATGAGCGTGTGTCTGTGTGAGCATATGTATGTGTGTCTGTGTGAGCGTGTGTCTGTGTGTCTGTGTGAGTGTGTGTCTGTATGAACGTGTGTCTGTGTGAGCGTGTGTCTGTGTGAGCATGTGTCTGTGTGAGCGTGTGTCTGTGAGCGTGTGTCTGTATGAGCGCGTGTCTGTGTGAACATGTGTATGTGTGAGCGTGTGTCTGTGTGAGTGTGTGTCTGTATGAACGTGTGTCTGTGTGAGCGTGTGTCTGTGTGAGCGTGTGTCTGTGTGTCTGTATGAGCGTGTGTGTGTGTCTGTGTGAGCATGTGTCTGTGTGAGTGTGTGTCTGTGTGAGTGTGTGTCTGTGTGAGCGTGTGTCTGTGTGAGCGTGTGTCTGTGTGAGCATGTGTCTGTATGAGCGTGTGAGCGTGTGTCTGTGTGAGCGTGTGTCTGTGTGAGTGTGTGTCTGTGTGAGCATGTTTTAATGTGAGCATGTTTTAATGTGAGCGTGTGTCTGTGTAAGCGTGTGTCTGTGTGAGCGTGTGTCTGTGTGAGCGTGTGTCTGTGTGAGCGTGTGTCTGTGTGAGCGTGTGTCTGTGTGAGCGTGTGTCTGTGTGAGAATGTGTCTGTGTGAGCGTGTGTCTGCTTGTCTGTATGAGTGTGTGTCTGTATGAGTGTGTGTCTGTGTGAGCGTGTGTCTATGTGAGCATGTGTCTGTGTGAGCATGTGTCTGTGTGAGCGTGTGTCTGCTTGTCTGTATGAGTGTGTGTCTGTGTGAGCGTGTGTCTATGTGAGCATGTGTCTGTGTGAGCATGTGTCTGTGTGAGCGTGTGTCTGTGTGAGCGTGTGTCTGTGTTTGTATGAGTGTGTCTGTATGAGCGTGTTTGTGTGAGCGTGTGTCTGTGTGTCTGTATGAGCGTGTCTGTGTGAGCGTGTGTCTGTTTATCTGTGTGTCTCCTGAAGGTGTCTCCTCTACGTGATACGTGGCAGAGGGCGTGGAGATGCGTGACAGAGGGCGTGGAGATGTAATGACATGACTGGTCAAGGTCACCAAGGTGATTGGGTCCATGATCCCTCCATGATGACATCACATCAGGGTGTCAAGGTTACAGTGGATGACAGTTCTGATGATGCAGAGATGTGTGTGTGATGCAGAGACGGGTGGGAGGACACATAGGGGATTGAGGTGAGGATAATATGAAGATGTATCCTATACAGTAGTATTTCTCTCACACTGCCCCAGTAGGGACCAATATGGGCCGTCTGAACATGATGTAACGATGTCACTATACAGTCGCTCCATGTGATGTCACACAGGTAACACATGACCTGTGATGTCATGAGGACAGAAGACAAATTATTTTACAGTTATTAAAGACAGACAACACTTTGTATTACAGTGTCAAAGTGAAAATGGTGGGTTGTGGTGTCCCGGGCTAACGGATGGGTTGTCTGTCTCCCAGGAGTCAAATGGTGGGTTGTGGTGTCCTGGGCTAACGGATGGGTTGTCTGTCTCCCAGGAGTCAAATGGTGGGTTGTGGTGTCCTGGGCTAACGGCATGGGTTGTCTGTCTCCCAGGAGTCAAATGGTGGGTTGTGGTGTCCTGGGCTAATGGCATGGGTTGTCTGTCTCCCAGGAGTCAAATGGTGGGTTGTGGTGTCCTGGGCTAACGGCATGGGTTGTCTGTCTCCCAGGAGTCAAATGGTGGGTTGTGGTGTCCTGGGCTAACGGATGGGTTGTCTGTCTCCCAGGAGTCAAATGGTGGGTTGTGGTGTCCTGGGCTAACGGATGGGTTGTCTGTCTCCCAGGAGTCAAATGGTGGGTTGTGGTGTCCTGGGCTAACGGATGGGTTGTCTGTCTCCCAGGAGTCAAATGGTGGGTTGTGGTGTCCTGGGCTAACGGATGGGTTGTCTGTCTCCCAGGAGTCAAATGGTGGGTTGTGGTGTCCTGGGGTAACGGATGGGTTGTCTGTCTCCCAGGAGTCAAATGGTGGGTTGTCAAATGGTGGGTTGTGGTGTCCTGGGCTAACGGCATGGGTTGTCTGTCTCCCAGGAGTCAAATGGTGGGTTGTGGTGTCCTGGGCTAACTGCATGGGTTGTCTGTCTCCCAGGAGTCAAATGGTGGGTTGTGGTGTCCTGGGCTAACGGCATGGGTTGTCTATTTTCCTGGAGTCAAATGGTGGGTTGTGGTGTCCTGGGCTAACGGCATGGGTTGTCTATTTTCCTGGAGTCAAATGGTGGGTTGTGGTGTCCTGGGCTAACGGCATGAGTTGTCTATTTTCCTGGAGTCAAATGGTGGGTTGTGGTGTCCTGGGCTAACGGCATGAGTTGTCTATTTTCCTGGAGTCAAATGGTGGGTTGTGGTGTCCTGGGCTAACGGCATGGGTTGTCTATTTTCCTGGAGTCAAATGGTGGGTTGTGGTGTCCTGGGCTAACGGCATGGGTTGTCTGTCTCCCAGGAGTCAAATGGTGGGTTGTGGTGTCCTGGGCTAACGGCATGGGTTGTCTGTCTCCCAGGAGTCAAATGGTGGGTTGTGGTGTCCTGGGCTAACGGCATGAGTTGTCTGTCTCCCAGGAGTCAAATGGTGGGTTGTGGTGTCCTGGGCTAACGGCATGAGTTGTCTGTCTCCCAGGAGTCAAATGGTGGGTTGTGGTGTCCTGGGCTAACGGCATGAGTTGTCTGTCTCCCAGGAGTCAAATGGTGGGTTGTGGTGTCCTGGGGTAACGGATGGGTTGTCTGTCTCCCAGAGTCAAATGGTGGGTTGTCAAATGGTGGGTTGTGGTGTCCTGGGCTAACGGCATGGGTTGTCTGTCTCCCAGGAGTCAAATGGTGGGTTGTGGTGTCCTGGGCAATGGGTTGTCTGTCTCCCAGGAGTCAAATGGTGGGTTGTGGTGTCCTGGGCTAACGGATGAGTTGTCTGGGGTAACGGATGGGTTGTCTGTCTCCCAGGAGTCAAATGGTGGGGTCAAATGGTGGGTTGTGGTGTCCTGGGCTAACGGCATGGGTTGTCTGTCTCCCAGGAGTCAAATGGTGGGTTGTGGTGTCCTGGGCTAACTGCATGGGTTGTCTGTCTCCCAGGAGTCAAATGGTGGGTTGTGGTGTCCTGGGGGCTAATTTTCCGGTCAAATGGTGGGTTGTGGTGTCCTGGGCTAACGGCATGGGTTGTCTATTTTCCTGGAGTCAAATGGTGGGTTGTGGTGTCCTGGGCTAACGGCATGAGTTGTCTATTTTCCTGGAGTCAAATGGTGGGTTGTGGTGTCCTGGGCTAACGGCATGAGTTGTCTATTTTCCTGGAGTCAAATGGTGGGTTGTGGTGTCCTGGGCTAACGGCATGGGTTGTCTATTTTCCTGGAGTCAAATGGTGGGTTGTGGTGTCCTGGGCTAACGGCATGGGTTGTCTGTCTCCCAGGAGTCAAATGGTGGGTTGTGGTGTCCTGGGCTAACGGCATGGGTTGTCTGTCTCCCAGGAGTCAAATGGTGGGTTGTGGTGTCCTGGGCTAACGGCATGAGTTGTCTGTCTCCCAGGAGTCAAATGGTGGGTTGTGGTGTCCTGGGCTAACGGCATGAGTTGTCTGTCTCCCAGGAGTCAAATGGTGGGTTGTGGTGTCCTGGGCTAACGGCATGAGTTGTCTGTCTCCCAGGAGTCAAATGGTGGGTTGTGGTGTCCTGGGGTAACGGATGGGTTGTCTGTCTCCCAGGAGTCAAATGGTGGGTTGTCAAATGGTGGGTTGTGGTGTCCTGGGCTAACGGCATGGGTTGTCTGTCTCCCAGGAGTCAAATGGTGGGTTGTGGTGTCCTGGGCTAACTGCATGGGTTGTCTGTCTCCCAGGAGTCAAATGGTGGGTTGTGGTGTCCTGGGCTAACGGCATGGGTTGTCTATTTTCCTGGAGTCAAATGGTGGGTTGTGGTGTCCTGGGCTAACGGCATGGGTTGTCTATTTTCCTGGAGTCAAATGGTGGGTTGTGGTGTCCTGGGCTAACGGCATGAGTTGTCTATTTTCCTGGAGTCAAATGGTGGGTTGTGGTGTCCTGGGCTAACGGCATGAGTTGTCTATTTTCCTGGAGTCAAATGGTGGGTTGTGGTGTCCTGGGCTAACGGCATGGGTTGTCTGTTTTCCTGGAGTCAAATGGTGGGTTGTGGTGTCCTGGGCTAACGGCATGGGTTGTCTGTCTCCCAGGAGTCAAATGGTGGGTTGTGGTGTCCTGGGCTAACGGCATGGGTTGTCTGTCTCCCAGGAGTCAAATGGTGGGTTGTGGTGTCCTGGGCTAACGGCATGAGTTGTCTGTCTCCCAGGAGTCAAATGGTGGGTTGTGGTGTCCTGGGCTAACGGCATGAGTTGTCTGTCTCCCAGGAGTCAAATGGTGGGTTGTGGTGTCCTGGGCTAACGGCATGAGTTGTCTGTCTCCCAGGAGTCAAATGGTGGGTTGTGGTGTCCTGGGCTAACGGCATGGGTTGTCTGTCTCCCAGGAGTCAAATGGTGGGTTGTGGTGTCCTGGGCTAACGGCATGGGTTGTCTGTCTCCCAGGAGTCAAATGGTGGGTTGTGGTGTCCTGGGCTAACGGATGGGTTGTCTGTCTCCCAGGAGTCAAATGGTGGGTTGTGGTGTCCTGGGCTAACGGATGGGTTGTCTGTCTCCCAGGAGTCAAATGGTGGGTTGTGGTGTCCTGGGCTAACGGATGGGTTGTCTGTCTCCCAGGAGTCAAATGGTGGGTTGTGGTGTCCTGGGCTAACGGATGGGTTGTCTGTCTCCCAGGAGTCAAATGGTGGGTTGTGGTGTCCTGGGGTAACGGATGGGTTGTCTGTCTCCCAGGAGTCAAATGGTGGGTTGTCAAATGGTGGGTTGTGGTGTCCTGGGCTAACGGCATGGGTTGTCTATTTTCCTGGAGTCAAATGGTGGGTTGTGGTGTCCTGGGCTAACGGCATGAGTTGTCTATTTTCCTGGAGTCAAATGGTGGGTTGTGGTGTCCTGGGCTAACGGCATGAGTTGTCTATTTTCCTGGAGTCAAATGGTGGGTTGTGGTGTCCTGGGCTAACGGCATGGGTTGTCTATTTTCCTGGAGTCAAATGGTGGGTTGTGGTGTCCTGGGCTAATGGCATGGGTTGTCTGTCTCCCAGGAGTCAAATGGTGGGTTGTGGTGTCCTGGGCTAACGGCATGGGTTGTCTGTCTCCCAGGAGTCAAATGGTGGGTTGTGGTGTCCTGGGCTAACGGCATGAGTTGTCTGTCTCCCAGGAGTCAAATGGTGGGTTGTGGTGTCCTGGGCTAACGGCATGAGTTGTCTGTCTCCCAGGAGTCAAATGGTGGGTTGTGGTGTCCTGGGCTAACGGCATGGGTTGTCTGTCTCCCAGGAGTCAAATGGTGGGTTGTGGTGTCCTGGGCTAACGGCATGGGTTGTCTGTCTCCCAGGAGTCAAATGGTGGGTTGTGGTGTCCTGGGCTAACGGCATGGGTTGTCTGTCTCCCAGGAGTCAAATGGTGGGTTGTGGTGTCCTGGGCTAACGGCATGGGTTGTCTGTCTCCCAGGAGTCAAATGGTGGGTTGTGGTGTCCTGGGCTAACGGATGGGTTGTCTGTCTCCCAGGAGTCAAATGGTGGGTTGTGGTGTCCTGGGCTAACGGCATGGGTTGTCTGTCTCCCAGGAGTCAAATGGTGGGTTGTGGTGTCCTGGGCTAACGGCATGGGTTGTCTGTCTCCCAGGAGTCAAATGGTGGGTTGTGGTGTCCTGGGCTAACGGCATGGGTTGTCTGTCTCCCAGGAGTCAAATGGTGGGTTGTGGTGTCCTGGGCTAACGGCATGGGTTGTCTGTCTCCCAGGAGTCAAATGGTGGGTTGTGGTGTCCTGGGCTAACGGCATGGGTTGTCTGTCTCCCAGGAGTCAAATGGTGGGTTGTGGTGTCCTGGGCTAACGGCATGAGTTGTCTATTTTCCTGGAGTCTACTGCTACCTTGGGCTGGGGAAGAAAAGACCCTCTGCCTCAGAGGGAGGGGAGGAGGAAGCTATGTAGATAATTACCACGAGCTTCTGTTTTGGACAGCCATAAAAATATACATTCAAATTAACTCCGTCCCTGCCCATGAAGGCCGCGGCTGCCCTGTGATTTCCCAAAGTGCCCTGCTGGAGCTATGACCTTCGCTGGACGGACGCCAATTAGTGTGGCCTGACGCAGTGTAATTGAGGAGTGGAACATCTGGGGTTTAACGGCGTCTTCATCTGGTTCAGAAACACAAACCGTCTCACAACAAAAGGTCTGGTTGTCCTGTGTATGACCCAGGACCCAGTCAAGCCTACTAACCCTTACTGATAGCCTTTTACAGGTATTTAAAAGAGCTGGACTCTCTCTCTCTGTCTCTCTGTCTGTCTCTGTCTCTCTGTCTGTCTTTGTCTCTGTCTGTCTGTCTGTCTGTCTGTCTGTCTGTCTGTCTGTCTGTCTGTCTGTCTGTCTGTCTGTCTGTCTGTCTGTCTGTCTGTCTGTCTGTCTGTCTGTCTGTCTGTCTGTCTGTCTGTCTGTCTGTCTGTCTGTCTGTCTGTCTGTCTGTCTGTCTGTCTGTCTGTCTGTCTGTCTGTCTGTCTGTCTCTCTCTCTCTCTCTCTCTCTCTCTCTGTCTCTCTGTCTCTCTGTCTCTCTGTCTCTCTGTCTCTCTGTCTCTCTGTCTCTCTGTCTCTCTGTCTCTCTGTCTGTCTCTGTCTGTCTGTCTGTGCAGGGTCTGCAGTCTCTATACTCTGGTGTCTATCCTAGCCCTACTTGTCCAACTAAACCTCTGTGATGAATGTCTACTCAACACGCTAAAGGCCAAAAGAGTGTCCCTTGCAGCAATTAATTTCTATTTTTATATACAGTTGAGTTTCTTTTCATTTTCTACTGTAAACATGATTTTGTTATAGAGTCTTCTTTTCAGTGTGTATGACCCAGGGCAAGGTAAATGATCCCAGTGGATGAGACCAGGCACCCCAGGACTATGGTAATGATCTGTCATAGGAGAGAGCAGAGGATGGTAATAGGACTATCACTGAGGGGAAAGGGGAGTAGGGGACCTTCATCCCACTCAACATCTGAAATTCAATTCCATCCCAGACCTGCATGGCTGTCCCCAAGGAGAGAAAGCAATCATCCTCATTAACACATTTCATGTGACAAACAACCTAGTTGAATCAAGGAAAAAAGGACATACAGTATCTTAGAGTTAGAGGATCCCACAGTAATGAAACGTAGGCTAGATAGTGAGTATTACGCAGTATCTTAGAGTTAGAGGATCCCACAGTAATGAAACGTAGGCTAGATAGTGAGTATTACGCTGCTGTCACTGAAGGTTTACATTGTCCCAGAGACCTCGTGTGTTGTCCCAGAGACCTCGTGTGTTGTCCCAGAGACCTCGTGTGTTGTCCCAGAGACCTCGTGTGTTGTCCCAGAGACCTCGTGTGTTGTCCCAGAGACCTCGTGTGTTGTCCCAGAGACCTCGTGTGTTGTCCCAGAGACCTCGTGTGTTGTCCCAGAGACCTCGTGTGTTGTCCCAGAGACCTCGTGTGTTGTCCCAGAGACCTCGTGTGTTGTCCCAGAGACCTCGCGTGTTGTCCCAGAGACCTCGTGTGTTGTCCCAGGAATATGATACACTAGAGGACATGGTTGTAAAAGTGTCTCAATGGAGTTTGACTTTTCATAACAGCAATTACGATCACAGCAGGAAGGAACAGAACTCTCAACTGCTGCCGAGAGAGTTTGTTAAATACCAGAATCTGTCTGTTCATTAATCTCTCATAAATTGATGCACTAAAAAGTCAGACTAATTAACAAATAATTAGCAAATGATCGACAATTGCTGGAAATTCGACTTATTAGCATAACATTAATTGCTTTGTTTTATAATCCCCAGCTGGCTAATTGTTCTTTCTTTTCACTCCATAATTATTCTGGAATTGAGGTAAGCAGTTCTCCCCTCCCCGCCAACACGATGGAGTGTGTGACTACACTTGCTGTCACACACACACACACACACACACACACACACACACACACACACACACACACACACACACACACACACACACACACACACACACACACACACACACACACACACACACACACACACACACACACACACACACACACACACACACACACACACACACACACACACACACACAGAGAGATAAAGAGAGAGAGACACACAGGGAGGTTGTGGACCTGTAGAGGGAGGGCTAATGTCCTTGGACTGGAGGCCATCACAACAACAGGTGAGTGTTACAACCAATCAATTTCTCTCCCCAGACCTCTGATCTGTCATCAAACCAGCAGTAACAAGACTGTCCCCAACCAGATAATATTAACCAACCACATAATACTAACCACCCATATAATACTAACAACCAGATAATATTAACCAACCACATAATACTAACCAACCACATAATACTAACCAACCACATAATACTAACCAACCACATAATACTAACCAACCAGATAATACTAACCAACTACATAACACTAACCAACCACATAACACTAACCACCCATATAATACTAACCAACCACATAACACTAACCAACCACATAACACTAACCAACCAGATAACACTAACCAACCACATAATACTAACAACCAGATAATATTAACCAACCACATAATACTAACCAACCACATAATACTAACCAACCAGATAACACTAACCACCCATATAATACTAACAATCAGATAATACTAACCAACCACATAATACTAACCAACCACATAATACTAACCAACCACATAATACTAACCAACCACATAACACTAACCAACCAGATAACACTAACCAACCACATAATACTAACCAACCACATAATACTAACCAACCAGATAATATTAACCAACCACATAGTACTAACCAACCAGATAGTACTAACCAACCACATAATACTAACCAAGCACATAATACTAACCAACCACATAATACTAACCAACCACATAATACTAACCACCCATATAATACTAACAATCAGATAATACTAACCAACCACATAATACTAACCAACCAGATAATACTAACCAACCACATAACACTAACCAACCAGATAACACTAACCAACCACATAATACTAACCAACCAGATAACACTAACCAACCACATAATACTAACCAACCAGATAATATTAACCAACCACATAACACTAACCAACCAGATAATACTAACCAACCACATAACACTAACCAACCAGATAACACTAACCAACCACATAATACTAACCAACCAGATAATATTAACCAACCACATAATACTAACCAACCAGATAGTACTAACCAACCACATAATACTAACCAACCACATAATACTAACCAACCACATAATACTAACCAACCACATAATACTAACCAACCATATAATACTAACCAACCAGATAATACTAACCAACCACATAAGTACTAACCAACCAGATAGTACTAACCAACCACATAATACTAACCAACCAGATAATACTAACCAACCACATAATACTAACCAACCAGATAATATTAACCAACCACATAATACTAACCAACCACATAACACTAACCAACCACATAATACTAACCAACCACATAATACTAACCAACCACATAATACTAACCAACCACATAATTTTAACCAACCAGATAATATTAACCAACCACATAGTACTAACTAACAGATAGTACTAACCAACCACATAATACTAACCACCCACATAATACTAACCAATCACATAATACTAACCAACCACATAATACTAACCAACCACATAATACATAACCAACCACATAATACTAACCAACCACATAATACTAACCAACCACATAATACTAACCAACCACATAATTTTAACCAACCACATAATTTTAACCAACCAGATAATACTAACCAACTACATAACACTAACCAACCACATAACACTAACCACCCATATAATACTAACAATCAGATAATACTAACCAACCACATAATTTTAACCAACCAGATAACACTAACCAACCACATAATACTAACCAACCACATAATACTAACCAACCACATAATACTAACCAAGCACATAATACTAACCAACCACATAATACTAACCAAGCACATAATACTAACCAACCACATAATACTAACCACATAACACTAACCAACCACATAATACTAACCAACCACATAATACTAACCAACCACATAATTTTAACCAACCACATAATTTTAACCAACCAGATAACACTAACCAACCACATAATACTAACCAACCACATAATACTAACCAACCACATAATACTAACCAACCACATAATACTAACCAACCACATAATACTAACCAACCACATAATACTAACCAACCACATAATACTAACCAACCACATAATTTTAACCAACCACATAATTTTAACCAACCAGATAACACTAACCAACCACATAATACTAACCAACCAGATAATACTAACCAACCACATAATACCAACCGACCACATAATACTAACCGACTAGATAATACTAACCAACCGCATAATACTAACAAGCCACATAGTACTAACCAACCACATAATACTAACAAACCACATAGTACTAACCAACCAGATAATACTAACCAACCAGATAATACTAACCAACCAGATAATACTAACCAACCAGATAGTACTAACCAACCAGATAATACTAACCAACCAGATAATACTAACCAACCAGATAGTACTAACCAACCAGATAATACTAACCAACCAGATAGTACTAACCAACCAGATAATACTAACCAACCACATAATACTAACCAACCAGATAATACTAACCAACCAGATAATACTACCAACCACATAATTTTAACCAACAGATAACACTAACCAACACATAATACTAACCAACCACATAATACTAACCAACCACATAATACTAACCAACCACATAATACTAACCAACCACATAATACTAACCAACCACATAATACTAACCAACCACATAATACTAACCAACCACATAATTTTAACCAACCACATAATTTTAACCAACCAGATAACACTAACCAACCACATAATACTAACCAACCACATAATACTAACCAACCACATAATACCAACCAACCACATAATACTAACCAACTACATAATACTAACCAACCACATAATACTAACCAACCACATAGTACTAACCAACCACATAATACTAACCAACCACATAATACTAACCAACCAGATAATATTAACCAACCAGATAATACTAACCAACCAGATAATACTAACCAACCGCATAATACCAAGATAATACTAACCAACCAGATAATACTAACCAACCAGATAATACTAACCAACCAGATAATACTAACCAACCAGATATAACAGATAACTAACCAACCATAATACTAACCAACCAGATAATACTAACCAACCAGATAATACTAACCAACCAGATAATACTAACCAACCACATAATACTAACCAACCAGATAATACTAACCAACCAGATAATACTAACCAACCAGATAATAGATAACCAACCAGATAATACTAACCAACCAGATAATACTAACCAACCAGATAATACTAACCAACCAGATAATACTAACCAACCAGATAATACTAACCAACCAGATAATACTAACCAACCAGATAATACTAACCAACCAGATAATACTAACCAACCAGATAATACTAACCAACCAGATAATACTAACCAACCAGATAATACTAACCAACCAGATAATACTAACCAACCAGATAATACTAACCAACCAGATAATACTAACCAACCAGATAATACTAACCAACCAGATAATACTAACCAACCAGATAATACTAACCAACCAGATAATACTAACCAACCAGATAATACTAACCAACCAGATAATACTAACCAACCAGATAATACTAACCAACCAGATAATACTAACCAACCAGATAATATTAACCAACCAGATAATACTAACCAACCAGATAATACTAACCAACCAGATAGTACTAACCAACCAGATAGTACTAACCAACCAGATAGTACTAACCAACCAGATATTACTAACCAACCAGATAATACTAACCAACCAGATAATACTACCCAAACAGATAATACTAACCAACCAGATAATACTAACCAACCAGATAATACTAACCAACCAGATAATACTAACCAACCAGATAATACTAACCAACCACATAACACTAACCAACCACATAACACTAACCAACCAGATAATACTAACCAACCAGCTCAAATTGGTCTAGCTTCCTGAGTTTGTTTCAAATGTCATCAGCATAACGTTCCAACTATAAATCTATGTATATGGTATACATCTATTTTATTACAATAGAACAGTGGAATACAGGAAAGATCTCAAACATTATTTGAAGGTTTCATGGTTTTAAAGTGGATGCTGCCTTGAAAA
This sequence comes from Oncorhynchus gorbuscha, assembly GCF_021184085.1. Taxonomy (NCBI): domain Eukaryota; kingdom Metazoa; phylum Chordata; class Actinopteri; order Salmoniformes; family Salmonidae; genus Oncorhynchus; species Oncorhynchus gorbuscha. Next base: position 54,342 of record NW_025746177.1, read on the forward strand.
AGAGTATTGGAACTTTGTGATAGTATGTGACAGGCAGTGAGGTGGAGGGGGGAACCCCCTGAGCCTGTGTCCCCCTCCAGAGCTCCTAGCTGTCACTCTGTCCCAGTACAGGGCCCCAGTAGACCAGGGGATCGCAAAGCAAATGAGCCTGTCAGAGCATCACTTCCCCTGGGCTACAGAGGAAGGCTGGTGCTGGGGTTGGGAATAGGAATGGGGCTGGGACCTGAGCTGAACATTTTCTAGGTCATATCAGCATTTCTTCCCACCTCTGGCTGAGGATTGGGTGGAAAGACTGGATACATCACCATAAAAAGGAACACTGGGTCAGGAGTTGAGAGAGAAAGTATGGGTGTATGGAGAACTGGGCCCTCAAGCCAAGAGACAGGGACATAAATAGGAATTGCAAAATAATGGTTAAAAGTCTCCAAGAGTCGACAGTGGTCTTGATTTTATTACTGCCATGACCACAGGGTTGAATCACCCTTGACTCTGTCATCACAAAACACAGAAATTAAAGAATGATTAATCTAATCAAATAATGCTTCATTATCATCGCCACAAAAATGTGGCGAGAAATCCAGTGTTATGGGAATTAAGAAATGACGCATGAAGGAGGAGAAGATGGGCAAAATGAAAAAAGAAGTCTGTCTGAGGCACAGATCAGCTGATAACAACGCTAGTAACCATCACACTGTGAGCATTAACCACATACAATGCTGTCTTTACGTATTCGCTAATTATCTGCATTAAGACATTGTGAATGTGTTATTCTGGATAAATGCACGGCGTGGTTCACCTCAGTCATACTACAGTAAATAGATCCCAAAGGGAACACCACTGGAGTAAAAAAACAGCTTGGTCGTCACATAAAAGACTGCTTAAGGGCCTTTTCTTGGGTGAGAAGGCGGTGGTCCACACACATGAATAATTCAATTAGATGTTGGTTTAAGCTACAAGGAGCAGGAAAGGTGACAGTGTTTGTCACGCTCTGTAAACCCACCTGGCAGGAGGAGAGATGGGACGAGAGAAGAAGAAGAGAGATAAAGAAAGAAAGAGAGAAAATGAGAGAGCGATGGGATGGGACAGTGAGAGAAAGACAGACAGAAAGGGAAGGTAGAGGAGGGCAATAAAGACCGGGACAAGAGAGAGTGTGGAGTGTGTAGACCCAGACACCCAAAAGACAAGAGGGGTACAGATGCATGGTTCGGGTTATGCTGTGGTGGACAATGGGGATCTGGTTTCCCATTGACTAATACTTGATTAAAGATGGCCAGTGAACGGGGGTAGTTGGTCCTTGGGGAGCTAGTAGAGGCTTGCTGGAGCCTTGAAGTGGGTCAGCCGCTTGGCAGGGCAGGCTGGCTTGTTAGCGCTAACTGGGTGTAAACAGTAACACAGGGCGACCTGGGACAAGGTGCTGCTACATTGCACAGTGTCTCTCTGCCTGAAGCCCCCTGGCTGTAACTGGCAACAATGACAATTACACAGGCTAATTAACAGACTCCTATGGCACAGAAGCCACGCAAACCCAATGATGGCTGAGGAAAGGGAGAGAGTGAGAGGGAGAGAGAGAGACAAAGAGGGAAAGAAGAAGGAAGACGGACAGGAAATACAAGGCACCGTTGCTGTGTTTTTTCATCATTACGGTTAGCAGCTAACATTTGAGAGGAATCCCTCCATCGTTGCACGGTCTCGTGGTTCTGGGGATGGTTAATGATGATTTGTCTCAGGACAGGGGAGAGAGGGGAGCCCGGGGCTCGGATGCGACGGGGTGTATTTTGGGGGGGTTGTGAGTCTCAGTACGCCCCCCCTCCCACTGCAGCTCAGAGCCCCCAGTTTAAACAACTCAGCGCTCATCAACAAGGCTAATTAGCTTCTAATGGTCAAAATAGTCTGAGACTGAAAATAAACATCCCCCAAATAGAATCTCATGAAATTATACTGCTGTGATCCATTTGGACTCAAATCAAGAACACTTATTTCCATCTTAAATATTTACACTGCGATAGCAATGATTTATTTTACATACTTTATATCTGGTCTCATACAAGATAAACAGCTACTTTTGTCATTATGATCATAACATGATCGACTGTTACCGTTATACTGTTGCCATGACATTTACAGTCATAGACTGGTAGTAAATGTATCGTCCATCACATCTAAGTAGGAGGAATGTAAATCACACCCCCTGAAAGTCCCTATCTGTAGACCTCCCCAATGTTGACCACGTTTATCTCTTGTATTTGACATTTACTTATTTTCTTCTTGCTTTTCTCTTCTTTCCCTGTCTTCTTCCCAGTGCCCCGCTTGTCTTTGTCCTTGCCCGACTCTCCCTCCTCCTCGATGGCCTTGGCCGCCCGTGCCCTCTTCTTACCCAAAGGTGTCCTGCCGTACCACATCTGAAACACATTCACAGCCATCGATCCACGGTCGGAGGAAATAAAACCTGTTATACAGTGGCATTTCCTTCCTAACTGTAGGAACGCAGCACCCTCATGTGGTGATTGTTGGAGCACGACTCTCAAATGTATATATATAGAGTTCATCGGATAATACTGAATTGATATCTGATTATAATGCTGAATTGATATCTGATTATAATACTGAATTGATATCTGATTATAATACTGAATTGATATCTGATTATAATACTGAATTGATATCTGATTATAATACTGAATTGATATCTGATTATAATACTGATTATAATACTGAATCTGATTATAATACTGAATTGATATCTGATTATAATACTGAATTGATATCTGAATTGATATTATTATTATTATTATAATGATTATAATACTGAATTGATATCTGATTATTATGAATTGATATCTGATTATAATACTGAATTGATATCTGATTATAATACTGAATTGATATCTGATTATAATACTGAATTGATATCTGATTATAATACTGAATTGATATCTGATTATAATACTGAATTGATATCTGATTATAATACTGAATTGATATCTGATTATAATACTGAATTGATATCTGATTATAATACTGAATTGATATCTGATTATAATACTGAATTGATATCTGATTATAATACTGAATTGATATCTGATTATAATACTGAATTGATATCTGATTATATACTGAATTGATATCTGATTATAATGAACTGAATTGATATCTGATTATAATACTGAATTGATATCTGATTATAATACTGAATTGATATCTGATTATAATACTGAATTGATATCTGATTATAATACTGAATTGATATCTGATTATAATACTGAATTGATATCTGATTATAATACTGAATTGATATCTGATTATAATACTGAATTGATATCTGATTATAATACTGAATTGATATCTGATTATAATACTGAATTGATATCTGATTATAATACTGAATTGATATCTGATTATAATACTGAATTGATATCTGATTATAATACTGAATTGATATCTGATTATAATACTGAATTGATATCTGATTATAATACTGAATTGATATCTGATTATAATACTGAATTGATATCTGATTATAATACTGAATTGATATCTGATTATAATACTGAATTGATATCTGATTATAATACTGAATTGATATCTGATTATAATACTGAATTGATATCTGATTATAATACTGAATTGATATCTGATTATATTATAACTGAATTGATATCTGATTATAATACTGAATGATATCTGATTATAATACTGAATTGATATCTGATTATAATACTGAATTGATATCTGATTATAATACTGAATTGATATCTGATTATAATACTGAATTGATATCTGATTATAATACTGAATTGATATCTGATTATAATACTGAATTGATATCTGATTATAATACTGAATTGATATCTGATTATAATACTGAATTGATATCTGATTATAATACTGAATTGATATCTGATTATAATACTGAATTGATATCTGATTATAATACTGAATTGATATCTGATTATAATGCTGAATTGATATCTGATTATAATACTGAATTGATATCTGATTATAATACTGAATTGATATCTGATTATAATACTGAATTGATATCTGATTATAATACTGAATTCATATCTGATTGTAATACTGAATTCATATCGGATTATAATACTGAATTCATAATACAATAATGATAATAGTAATAATACTGAATTCATATCTGCTTATGATAATAGATGTAGACCAATCAGCACAACAAAGGCAAAAACAGGTTTTAATATAATAATATGCCATATTATTGTTTTACATGTGTGTGGTCCCGGGAATCAAACCCACTATCCTCAGATGCAAGCACCACCTACTGCACCACCTACTGAGATACAGAGGACCATTTTAACTGTTATAATGGCAAAATAACCCCTTCCTTCCTCCTACATAGGAGATTTCCAATTGTCGCCTCTGATTTCTGTGGGAGTAAGGCTATCCTGAGCACTTTGGTGATAAACATATGTAAAAAAAAAAAATATGCAAATCAAAGGTGATTAATTGATTGATGCTACTGAACCTTAAAGGCCTCCTCCTCCTCTTTGTAGACGGGGTCCTGTCTGGCCAGTGGAGGGATGAACTCTTCAGCGGTCAGTGGTCTGGTAGTCTGCTGGGCCAGCCTGCGAGGGGTCAGCACCTGCCTCACAGCCTGCAGGATGTGGCCCTGGGTGTAGCCGTCTGTCACCTTGGCCAGGGAGCTCAGGTCCAGGCTGGGGGTGAGGTGAGCACCGCCGCCACACAGCAGCTCCCGCCACAGCACTGGAGAACACATCACAGACAGGGATAGAAAGGTTAGAGTTCAAACCAGAAGCGGGCAATGAATACAACATTTTTTTTAAAGATGTGTGTTTACTGGTGGGCCTATCATATGAATTCATTCCACCAGTATTTTTCATGTCAACTCATTTCTGGTGTATTTAGGGAATAAAACCTCCACAGATTCTGTCTGACCATAGCCAACAGGTTGGCCTAGATATAGACCACTATAAACCCCCATAAACCAATATAGACCACTTTACATCACTATAAACCACTAAAAACCACTATAAACCACTATAAACCAATATGAACCACTATAAACTACTGTAAACCGATATAAACCAATATAGACCAGTTTAAACCACTATAAACCAATATAAACCACTATAGACCTCTATAAACCCATATAGGCCACTGTAAAAGACTATAAACCAATATAAACCACTATAGACCACTATAAACCGATATAAACCACTATAAACCAATATTAACCAATATAGATGACTGTAGACTACTATAAACCAATATAAACCACTATAAACCAATATAGACCAATATAAACCAACTAAAACCACTATAGATCACTATAAACAACTATGAATCAATATAGACCACTATAAACCAATATAAACCACTATAGACCACTATAAACCAATATAAAGATCACTAAAAACCAATATAAACCAATATAGACCACTATAAACCAATATAGACAAATATAAACCACTATAAACCAATATAGACAAATATAGACAAATATAGACCACAATAGACCACTATAGACAACTATAAACTACTATAAACCAATATAGACCACTATAAACCAATATTAACCAATATAGACCACTGTAGACTACTATAAATCAATATAGACCACTATAAACCAACATAAACCACTATAGATCACTATAAACCAATATAGACCACTATAGACACTATAAACAACTATAAACCAATATAGACCACTATAGACACTATAAACCAATATAGACCACTAAAGACCACTATAAAACCAATATAGATCACTATAGACTCATATAAACCAATATAGACCACTATAAACCAATATAGACCAATATAAACCAACTAAAACCACTATAGATCACTATAAACAACTATGAATCAATATAGACCACTATAAACCAATATAAACCACTATAGACCACTATAAACCAATATAAAGACCACTAAAAACCAATATAGACCACTATAGACCTCTAAAAACCAATATAGACCACTATAAACCACTATAAACCACTATAGACAAATATAGACCAATATAATGTAATAATAATGTATGCCATTTAGCAGACGCTTTTATAGACTTACACTATAGACGTACTATACGTTACAAAATGCTCTACCAACTATAAACTACTATAACCACTATAGACAATATAAACTACTATAAACCACTATAAACCAATATAGACCACTATAAACCAAGATAGACCACTATAAACCAACATAAACCACTATAGATCACTATAAACAACTATAAACCAATATAGACCACTATAGACACTATAAACCACTATAAAACAATATAGACCACTAAAGACCACTATAAACCAATATAGACCACTATAGACTCATATAAACCAATATAGACGACTATAGACTCCTATAAACCTATATAGACCACTATAAACCAATATAGACAAATATAGACCACCAAGGACCACTATAGACAACTATAAACCAATATAGACCACTATAGACCACTATAAACCACTATAAACTAATATAAACCAATATAGACCACTATAAATCCATTTAGACCACTATAAACCAATATAGACCACTATAAACCAATATAGACCACCATAAACCAATGCAGACCACTATAGACCACTATAAACCAATATAAACCGATATAGACTACTATAGATAACCCACCCAGTCTGGAGGCATAGTCAGGTCTGGGGATGAGGATGATCTTCCTATAGACTTTACAGAAGGGCTTGAGGTCTGCGTCAAAGGGCCTCCGGGACGTCCCTACGACCAGAACACGATCCTCAGGCTTCACAGACTTCAGCACCTTTACTAGGTCCTTCTTCAGACGCTTAGGATCCATCTAGAGAGGGAGAGAGGAGAGAGGGAGGAGAGAGAAAGAGAGGGAGAGGAAGTGAGGAGAGAGAGGAGATGGAGAGGGGTATGGAGAGAGGGAGATGGAGAGGGGTATGGAGAGAGGGAGAGGAAGTGAGGAGATGGAGATGGAGAGGGGTATGGAGATAGAGAGAGCGGGGAGGAGAGGGAGAACAAGGAAGAGGGGGTAGAGTTATGACCGGCCACATGAGGGCAGCATAAACTTATTTGTAAATTCAAGATGTCCCCATTTTCAACTGCTCACAGCTGTCATCTCATATAACCCATGTTACCCAACAATGGATGTGAGTCCCACTTTAGTTCATTCACAAACAATACAATAATGGAGAAGATTACTTGACAATCTGCTATGTAAACATTCTTGTCAAAACAAGTCCCTTGATTACACTGTTTGTCAATGTGCACTGTAGTGTTTTTATTTATTTCATCTTTCTTTAACCAGGTAGGCTAGTTGAGAACACCTTTCTTTAACCAGGTAGGCTAGTTGAGAACACCTTTATTTAACCAGGTAGGCTAGTTGAGAACACCTTTCTTTAACCAGGTAGGCTAGTTGAGAACACCTTTATTTAACCAGGTAGGCTAGTTGAGAACACCTTTATTTAACCAGGTAGGCTAGTTGAGAACACCTTTATTTAACCAGGTAGGCTAGTTGAGAACACCTTTATTTAACCAGGTAGGCTAGTTGAGAACACCTTTATTTAACCAGGTAGGCTAGTTGAGAACACCTTTATTTAACCAGGTAGGCTAGTTGAGAACACCTTTATTTAACCAGGTAGGCTAGTTGAGAATAAGTTCTCATTTGCAACTGCGACCTGGCCAAGATAAAGCAAAGCGGTGCGACAGATACAACACAGTTACACATGGAATAAACAAAACACACAGTCAATAATACAGTAGAACAAAAGAAAACAAAAAAGTCTATATACAGTGAGTGCAAATGAGGTAAGTTAAGGGAGTTAAGGCAATAAATGGTGGCGAAGTAATTACAATATAGCAATTAAACACTGGAATGGTAGATGTGCAGAAGATGAATGTGCAAGTAGAGATACTGTGGTGCAAAGGAGAAAGATAAATAAATAAATACTGTATGGGGATGAGGTAAATAGATGGGCTGTTTACAGATGGGCTAAGTACAGGTGTAGTGATCTGTAAACTGCTCTGACAGCTGGTGCTTAAAGTTAGTGAGGGAGATGTGAGTCTCCAGCTTCAGAGATTTTTGCAGTTTGTTCCAGTCATTGGCAGCAGAGAACTGGAAGGAAAGACAACCAAAGGAGGAATTGGCTTTGGGAGTGACCAGTGAGATATACTGTACCTGCTGGAGCGCGTGGTACGAGTGTGTGCTGCTATGGTGACCAGTGAGATATACTGTACCTGCTGGAGCGCGTGGTGTGAGTGTGTGCTGCTATGGTGACCAGTGAGATATACTGTACCTGCTGGAGCGCGTGGTACGAGTGTGTGCTGCTATGGTGACCAGTGAGATATACTGTACCTGCTGGAGCGCATGGTACGAGTGTGTGCTGCTATGGTGACCAGTGAGATATACTGTACCTGCTGGAGCGCATGGTACGAGTGTGTGCTGCTATGGTGACCAGTGAGATATACTGTACCTGCTGGAGCGCTTGCTATGAGTGTGTGCTGCTATGGTGACCAGTGAGATATACTGTACCTGCTGGAGCGCGTGCTATGAGTGTGTGCTGCTATGGTGACCAGTGAGATATACTGTACCTGCTGGAGCGCATGCTATGAGTGTGTGCTGCTATGGTGACCAGTGAGATATACTGTACCTGCTGGAGCGCGTGCTATGAGTGTGTGCTGCTATGGTGACCAGTGAGATATACTGTACCTGCTGGAGCGCGTGGTGAGTGTGTGCTGCTATGGTGACCAGTGAGATATACTGTACCTGCTGGAGCGCTTGCTATGAGTGTGTGCTGCTATGGTGACCAGTGAGATATACTGTACCTGCTGGAGCGCATGGTACGAGTGTGTGCTGCTATGGTGACCAGTGAGATATACTGTACCTGCTGGAGCGCATGGTACGAGTGTGTGCTGCTATGGTGACCAGTGAGATATACTGTACCTGCTGGAGCGCTTGCTATGAGTGTGTGCTGCTATGGTGACCAGTGAGATATACTGTACCTGCTGGAGCGCGTGCTATGAGTGTGTGCTGCTATGGTGACCAGTGAGATATACTGTACCTGCTGGAGCGCGTGCTATGAGTGTGTGCTGCTATGGTGACCAGTGAGATATACTGTACCTGCTGGAGCGCGTGCTATGAGTGTGTGCTGCTATGGTGACCAGTGAGATATACTGTACCTGCTGGAGCGCGTGCTATGAGTGTGTGCTGCTATGGTGACCAGTGAGATATACTGTACCTGCTGGAGCGCATGCTATGAGTGTGTGCTGCTATGGTGACCAGTGAGATATACTGTACCTGCTGGAGCGCATGGTACGAGTGTGTGCTGCTATGGTGACCAGTGAGATATACTGTACCTGCTGGAGCGCGTGGTACGAGTGTGTGCTGCTATGGTGACCAGTGAGATATACTGTACCTGCTGGAGCGCGTGGTACGAGTGTGTGCTGCTATGGTGACCAGTGAGATATACTGTACCTGCTGGAGCGCGTGGTACGAGTGTGTGCTGCTATGGTGACCAGTGAGATATACTGTACCTGCTGGAGCGCATGGTACGAGTGTGTGCTGCTATGGTGACCAGTGAGATATACTGTACCTGCTGGAGCGCGTGCTATGAGTGTGTGCTGCTATGGTGACCAGTGAGATATACTGTACCTGCTGGAGCGCGTGCTATGAGTGTGTGCTGCTATGGTGACCAGTGAGATATACTGTACCTGCTGGAGCGCTTGCTATGAGTGTGTGCTGCTATGGTGACCAGTGAGATATACTGTACCTGCTGGAGCGCATGGTACGAGTGTGTGCTGCTATGGTGACCAGTGAGATATACTGTACCTGCTGGAGCGCTTGCTATGAGTGTGTGCTGCTATGGTGACCAGTGAGATATACTGTACCTGCTGGAGCGCGTGCTATGAGTGTGTGCTGCTATGGTGACCAGTGAGATATACTGTACCTGCTGGAGCGCATGCTATGAGTGTGTGCTGCTATGGTGACCAGTGAGATATACTGTACCTGCTGGAGCGCGTGCTATGAGTGTGTGCTGCTATGGTGACCAGTGAGATATACTGTACCTGCTGGAGCGCGTGCTATGAGTGTGTGCTGCTATGGTGACCAGTGAGATAAACTGTACCTGCTGCTATGGTGACCAGTGAGCTGAGATAAGGTGGGGCTTTACCTAGCAGAGACTTGTAGATAACCTGTAGCCAGTGGGTTTGGCGACGAGTATGAAGCAAGGGCCAACCAACGAGAGCGTACAGGTCGCAATGGTGGGTAGTATATTGAGCTTTGAAGACAAAAAGAATGGCACTGTGATAGACTGCATCCAGTTTGTTGAGTCGAGTGTCGAGGGCTGGTATTGAGCAGTGCTAATAACTGGACTCTTTTCTTACATTTAGTCTAGTCTTAGTCATTTTGGCTAAAATATCATTACGTTTTAGTCAAGTTTTTGTCGATTGAATAATGATTTAGTCTAGTTATTGTCAAAATGACAAAAACAGTGGGCCATTTTAGTCAACTAAATACCCATTCATTTTAGTCACATTTTAGTCACATCACATTTGCATTGCCTCATTAACCTATAGTTAACATACATCACTGACTTCTATGTGACCAAACAGACAAAGCCTTATCCTACCAACACATATATATAAGAATATATAACAATTATCTGGCCGTATGAATTCTTAGTTCAGACTACATAGATATTACATACAGTGCATTCAGAAAGTATACAGATCCCTTCCCCCTTTACACATTTTGTTACGTTACAGCCTTATTCTACAATGGATGAAATAAATGTTTTTCCTCACCAATCTACACACAATACTCATAACGACAAAGTGAACATAAAACAGAAATGCCTTATATTTAGAAGTATTCAGACCCTTTTGCTATGAGACTCAAAATTGAGCTCAGATGCATCCTTTTCCATTGATCATCCTTGATATGTTTCTACAACTTGATTGGAGTCCATAGGTGGTAAATTCAATTGATTGGACATGTTTTGGAAAGGTACACACCTGTCTATATAAGATCCCACAGTTGACAGTGCATGTCAGAGCAAAAACCAAGCCATGAGATCGAAGGAATTGTCCGTAGAGCTCCGAGACAGGTTTGTGTCGAGGCACAGATCTGGGGAAGGGTACCAAAAAATGTCTGCAGCATTGAAGGTCCCCAAGAACACTGTGGCCTCCATCATTCTTAAGTGGAAGAAGTTTGAAACCACCAAGACTCTTCCTAAACTCATCCCCAAACTGAGCAATCAAGGGAGAAGGGCCTTGGTCAGGGAGGTGACCAAGAACCCGATTGTCACTCTGACAGAGCTCCAGAGTTCCTCTGTGGTGATGGGAGAACCTTCCAGATGGACAACCATCTCTGCAGCACTCCACCAATCAGGCCTTCATGGTAGAGTGGCCAGACGGAAGCCACTCCTCAGTAAATGGCACATGATAGCCTGCTTGGAGTTTGTCAAAAGGCACCTAAAAGAATCTCAGACAATGAGAAACTACATTCTCAGGTCTGATGAAACCAAGATTGAACTATTTGGCCTGAATGACAAGTGTCACATCAGGAGGAAACTGGCACCATCCCTACAGTGAAGCATAGTGGTGGCAGCATCATGCTGTGGGGATGTTTTTCAATGGCAGCGATTGGGAGACTAGTGAGGATCGAGGGAAAGATGAACGGAGCTAAGTACAGAGAGATCCTTGATGACACCTGCTCCAGAACACTCAGGACCTCAGACTGGGGTGAAGGTTCATCTTCCAACAGGACAACAACCCTAAACACACAGCCAAGACAACGCAGGAGTGGCTTTGGGACAAGTCTATGAATGTCCTTGAGTGGCCCAGCCAGAGCCAGGACTTGAGCCCGATCTAACATCTCTGAAGAGACCTGAAAATAGCTGTGCAGCGATGCTCCCCATCCAACCTGACAGAGCTTGAGAGGATCAGCAGAGAAGAATGGGAGAAACTCCCCATGTACAGATGTGCAAAGCTTGTAGCGTCATACCCAAGAAGCCTCGAGTCTGTAATCACTGCCAAAGGTGCTTCAACAAAGTACTGAGTAAAGGGTCTGAATACTTATGTAAATGCCATTTTTCAGTGTTTTATCTTTAATAAATTAGCAAAATGTCTAAAAAAACAGTTTTTGCTTTGTCATTATGGGGTATTGTGTGTAGATTGATGAGGAAAAAAATGTATTTTAGAATTAGGCCGATCCACTTAACCTCGAGTCCGCAAGTTGCCTAGTTGTAGAACGGCCCGCCACGACAGAAAGAAAACAAATGTAGCGCTGTTATTATGAGTCATATCTTTTGAAAGTAATGGCTACAATAGAGCCATTTTCTCTGAGGAAAAGAGGGAGACTTGGCTAGAAGTCGGAGACAGAACCTGGCTATGAAATGCAGTGGGGAAAGTGTGAGTGTTGAGCGAGACTACAAATTCAAAAGTGTTTCTATACTCAAGAGAGAGAAAAATATAGCTAGACTGTTGTTTTACTATTAAACTTAATGCTGCTTTGTTTTTATTTTGTAAAGCATCTTGTGTTTGTTAACCAGGCAAAGGGTGGTATCTAACTAGAAGGCTGGTGGTGACTGGTTAGCTACGAGGAAGCAACAGAGTCGCCTGCGCAATGTGTTTGATCGGAGGCGGAGCCGGAGTGGAGCCTGTCTGCCCAGACTCATGAACAGAACTGGACTGTTCTGATATTAACAGTACGTATCACTGAATAGCTCTCAATCTGTCTAAAAACTCTTGTTCAGTCCAACAGATTTTAGTCACAGAGATAATTTAGTCTCTTCTTTTTTGTTTAGTTACAGTTTTTTTTTCTGGGTCTATTTCGTCAGTTATAGTCTCGTTAATTGCCACTGAAAAATATATGTTTGCCAAATATTTTATTCACTATTTTTGTTGACGAGATGAACAGTGGTATTGAGATATGCTGCTGTTGTGTAGAGAACATACCTCTTTCTCCATCTTCGGGACTTTCTTATAAAAGGTTTTCTCTGCATCTCCGATCCATATTACAGAGGGCTGCAGCTGGCGAGCCACCTGCCCCAGCAGAACAACACAAAGAAACACACCTCTTTATTTCACACATCAAGGCCAATGTTCAAACAACTCTCTCCCATCCGGGAAGATTAGTAACCTCAACAAACCAAACAGTCTAACCAGCAGAAACATCAGTCTCACACAAACACACAAACAAAATAACACCCACACGCACAAGTCGTACATTAACTGGACTATCAGTAACATTAAACTACAGTGTATCTCCTAACCCTAACCATAACCCTAACCCTAACCATAACCCTAACCCTAACCCTAACCATAACCCTAAACCTAACCCTAAACCTAACCATAACCCTAACCCTAAACCTAACCATAACCCTAACCCTAACCCTAAACCTAACCATAACCCTAACCCTAACCCTAACCCTAAACCTAACCCTAACCATAACCCTAACCATAACCCTAACCCTAGCCCAAACCATAACCATAACCATAACCCTAACCATAAACCTAACCCTAAACCTAACCATAACCCTAAACCTAACCCTTATCCCAAAAAGGTGGACTCTACCAGGGAGAAGAAGAATACCTGGTACAGAACTGTGACAGAGGAGCTGGCCAAGATGAACATCTAGTATCACGAGGCACAACACGTGGCCAAGGACAGAGAGTGTTGGAAGGAGCTCATTGTTGCCTTATGTCCCATAGGGGAAGAGATCTAGTAAGTCTGTAGTTAATGACACCACAGGCTTATGGAGAAACAGTATTGTGAACTTGCAGTGTTTCCATGGCTGGCGTTGACAAAAACAACTTGGGGTGAGGGAGGCAGCCACACCCAAATGTTACAAGCATTTTAGAAACCAACACTGTCTCAGCAAGCAGGAAGTGCTGTCAGGACACGCTCCTGATCCCAGAATGCACTTAGAGAGGGTGCCGACCAATGAGGTGCTGACAGGCGAGATTCAGAACAATGTGGCTATGGGCTCCTGACTTGTTTGCCTCTCAAGACAGCTGCATAGAGAGGTGTCCAAGCGAGACAAATATCTCTCTCCCCCCGCCCCCTCTCTCTCCCCTCGCCCCCCCTCTCTCCCCCCACCCATCTCTCTCCCCCCACCCATCTCTCTCCCTCCATGTCTCTCTCTTCTCTCATCTCCCTCGTCCCCCCTCCATGTCTCAGATGAGTCAGTGGTGCAGAATGTCACAGGGGAACCGTGAACAGTAACTGTGTTAACCGATAGACAACTATGAACTGATCTGATAAACATCAAGCTGACAGAGCAACACATAGAAACATCAAGCTGACAGAGCAACACATAGCAACATCAAGCTGACAGAGCAACACATAGAAACATCAAGCTGACAGAGCAACACATAGAAACATCAAGCTGACAGAGCAACACATAGCAACATCAAGCTGACAGAGCAACACATTGCAACATCAAGCTGACAGAGCAACACATAGCAACATCAAGCTGACAGAGCAACACATAGCAACATCAAGCTGACAGAGCAACACAGCAACATCAAGCTGACAGAGCAACACAGCAACATCAAGCTGACAGAGCAACACATAGCAACATCAAGCTGACAGAGCAACACATTGCAACATCAAGCTGACAGAGCAACACAGCAACATCAAGCTGACAGAGCAACACAGCAACATCAAGCTGACAGAGCAACACATAGAAACATCAAGCTGACAGAGCAACACATAGCAACATCAAGCTGACAGAGCAACACATAGCAACATCAAGCTGACAGAGCAACACAGAGCAACATCAAGCTGACAGAGCAACACAGCAACATCAAGCTGACAGAGCATTTCATTCAGCAACATCAAGCTGACAGAGCAACACAGCAACATCAAGCTGACAGAGCAACACACAGTAGCAACATCAAGCTGACAGAGCAACAATAGCAACATCAAGCTGACAGAGCAACACATAGCAACATCAAGCTGACAGAGCAACACATAGCAACATCAAGCTGACAGAGCAACACATAGCAACATCAAGCTGACAGAGCAACACATAGCAACATCAAGCTGACAGAGTAACACATAGCAACATCAAGCTGACAGAGCAACACATAGCAACATCAAGCTGACAGAGCAACACATAGCAACATCAAGCTGACAGAGCAACACATAGCAACATCAAGCTGACAGAGCAACACATAGCAACATCTAGCTGACAGAGCAACACATAGCAACATCAAGCTGACAGAGCAACACATAGCAACATCAAGCTGACAGAGCAACACATAGCAACATCAAGCTGACAGAGCAACACACAGCAACATCAAGCTGACAGAGCAACACATAGCAACATCAAGCTGACAGAGTAACACATAGAAACATCAAGCTGACAGAGCAACACATAGAAACATCAAGCTGACAGAGTAACACAGCAACATCAAGCTGACAGAGTAACACAGCAACATCAAGCTGACAGAGCAACACATAGAAACATCAAGCTGACAGAGAAACACAGAGCAGCTCATAGTGCAGCTTATTCCTGACTTCACCAGCAGGCATTTCATTCACAACACTAATACCTAATCATGTACACTGCCAAAGTGTTTTTGTGGGCCATACAGTATGTGTGCATATACTATCTGAATCAAAACAGACAATGACCTCTACCCTCGTACATGGCACCATTTTGCTGCCTTCCTCACTATGTACAGTAGCAGATTGACAAAAACCTTGAAGACCATGTGCAGTAGGTACTGGAGGCAGCTCCTGCCGGGGTACTTCCCAGCCAGGTTTCTGGGGGACAGGTTGAAGAGGTTGGCCCCGGTCTCAGTGCACAGAGCATGGACCAGCATCCTCTTCCCTACGCCTCCAGGACCAGCCAGCAGCAGAGTCTTCATCAGGGGAGCCTTCTGATGGACGGACTGGGATCCTGGGGGGGAGAGAGGGAGAGAGGGATAGAGTGAGAGAGTGAGAGAGTGAGAGAGTGAGAGAGAGAGAGAGTGAGAGAGTGAGAGAGAGAGAGAGAGAGAGAGAGAGAGAGAGAGAGAGAGAGAGAGAGAGAGAGAGAGAGAGAGAGAGAGTATAATAACAGGATGATAACATGTAGATGGTGATGGTTAGGTGGTAGTAAATTTCAATCACAGCACAATGCTAAACTGTTAAAGCTGATCTTCCGCCATGCGGATTGAACAGAGCCGTAAGGTCACTATAGGTGTTTGTAGCCCCTGTGAGGTCTCTGAGGACCTCAGCAGCAGTGCTGCTTAACTGGTACTAACTGATTCAGCCAGGTCAACCTCCTACCATAGGGAAAATAGTTGGATTATCCAGCTGGATGATACTGGGGTTAGGCTGGGCTGAGGCTGGGATGATACTGGGGTTAGGCTGGGCTGAGGCTGGGGCTGAGGCTGGGATGATACTGGGGTTAGGCTGGGCTGAGGCTGGGGTTAGGCTGGGATGAGCCTGGGCTGAGGCTGGGGTGAGGGTGTGCTGAGGCTACAGTGAGGCTGCAGTGAGGCTGGGCTGAGGGTGCAGCATTGTGTGCTCTCTGATACTAACTGTTAAAAGTCCAGGCTGGACAGAGGCCAGAGGACCAGGACACAGAACGTGAGAGTAAACACATACAATCACAACACCCCTCCATTAACCTCTAGACCCAGAGACCCAGAGCAGGTGCAGCCGTGTAACCTTTATCCCCAGGAATCCCCTCCTGTCCCTGGGGTAGGTCCAGCCAAGAAGTCCCGCTGCTACTGCTCTGACCGGAACTCATTAAAACTACAATAGCTGGCAACAGGCTCTGGCCTCTGTTCTCTGTTCTCTGTTCTCTCTCTCTATGCTGCAGGCTGTTTATAGGGTCAGTTCTCTCTCTCTATGCTGCAGGCTGTTTATAGGGTCAGTTCTCTCTCTCTCTATGCTGCAGGCTGTTTATAGGGTCAGTTCTCTCTCTCTCTATGCTGCAGGCTGTTTATAGGGTCAGTTCTCTGTTCTCTCTCTCTATGCTGCAGGCTGTTTATAGGGTCAGTTCTCTCTCTCTCTCTATGCTGCAGGCTGTTTATAGGGTCAGTTCTCTCTCTCTCTCTATGCTGCAGGCTGTTTATAGGGTCAGTTCTCTCTCTCTCTCTATGCTGCAGGCTGTTTATAGGGTCAGTCTCTCTCTCTCTATGCTGCAGGCTGTTTATAGGGTCAGTTCTTCTCTCTCTCTATGCTGCAGGCTGTTTATAGGGTCAGTTCTCTCTCTCTCTATGCTGCAGGCTGTTTATAGGGTCAGTTCTCTCTCTCTCTCTATGCTGCAGGCTGTTTATAGGGTCAGTTCTCTCTCTCTCTATGCTGCAGGCTGTTTATAGGGTCAGTTTCTCTCTCTCTATGCTGCAGGCTGTTTATAGGGTCAGTCTCTCTCTCTATGCTGCAGGCTGTTTATAGGGTCAGTTCTCTCTCTCTCTCTATGCTGCAGGCTGTTTATAGGGTCAGTTCTCTCTCTCTCTCTATGCTGCAGGCTGTTTATAGGGTCAGTTCTCTCTCTCTCTATGCTGCAGGCTGTTTATAGGGTCAGTTCTCTCTCTCTCTATGCTGCAGGCTGTTTATAGGGTCAGTTCTCTCTCTCTCTCTATGCTGCAGGCTGTTTATAGGGTCAGTTCTCTCTCTCTCTATGCTGCAGGCTGTTTATAGGGTCAGTTCTCTCTCTCTCTCTATGCTGCAGGCTGTTTATAGGGTCAGTTCACTCTCTCTCTCTATGCTGCAGGCTGTTTATAGGGTCAGTTCTCTCTCTCTCTATGCTGCAGGCTGTTTATAGGGTCAGTTCTCTCTCTCTCTATGCTGCAGGCTGTTTATAGGGTCAGTTCTCTCTCTCTATGCTGCAGGCTGTTTATAGGGTCAGTTCTCTCTCTCTCTCTATGCTGCAGGCTGTTTATAGGGTCAGTTCACTCTCTCTCTCTATGCTGCAGGCTGTTTATAGGGTCAGTTCTCTCTCTCTCTCTATGCTGCAGGCTGTTTATAGGGTCAGTTCTCTCTCTCTCTATGCTGCAGGCTGTTTATAGGGTCAGTTCTCTCTCTCTATGCTGCAGGCTGTTTATAGGGTCAGTTCTCTCTCTCTCTCTATGCTGCAGGCTGTTTATAGGGTCAGTTCTCTCTCTCTCTATGCTGCAGGCTGTTTATAGGGTCAGTTCTCTCTCTCTCTATGCTGCAGGCTGTTTATAGGGTCAGTTCTCTCTCTCTCTCTATGCTGCAGGCTGTTTATAGGGTCAGTTCTCTCTCTCTCTATGCTGCAGGCTGTTTATAGGGTCAGTTCTCTCTCTCTCTATGCTGCAGGCTGTTTATAGGGTCAGTTCTCTCTCTCTCTCTATGCTGCAGGCTGTTTATAGGGTCAGTTCTCTCTCTCTATGCTGCAGGCTGTTTATAGGGTCAGTTCTCTCTCTCTCTATGCTCAGGCTGTTTATAGGGTCAGTTCTCTCTCTCTATGCTGCAGGCTGTTTTAGGGTCAGTTCTCTCTCTCTCTATGCTGCAGGCTGTTTATAGGGTCAGTTCTCTCTCTCTATGCTGCAGGCTGTTTATAGGGTCAGTTCTCTCTCTCTCTATGCTGCAGGCTGTTTATAGGGTCAGTTCTCTCTCTCTCTCTATGCTGCAGGCTGTTTATAGGGTCAGTTTCTCTCTCTCTATGCTGCAGGCTGTTTATAGGGTCAGTTCTCTCTCTCTCTATGCTGCAGGCTGTTTATAGGGTCAGTTCTCTCTCTCTCTCTATGCTGCAGGCTGTTTATAGGGTCAGTTCTCTCTCTCTCTCTCTATGCTGCAGGCTGTTTATAGGGTCAGTTCTCTCTCTCTCTATGCTGCAGGCTGTTTATAGGGTCAGTTCTCTCTCTCTCTATGCTGCAGGCTGTTTATAGGGTCAGTTCTCTCTCTCTCTCTATGCTGCAGGCTGTTTATAGGGTCAGTTCTCTCTCTCTCTATGCTGCAGGCTGTTTATAGGGTCAGTTCTCTCTCTCTCTATGCTGCAGGCTGTTTATAGGGTCAGTTCTCTCTCTCTCTATGCTGCAGGCTGTTTATAGGGTCAGTTCTCTCTCTCTCTATGCTGCAGGCTGTTTATAGGGTCAGTTCTCTCTCTCTCTATGCTGCAGGCTGTTTATAGGGTCAGTTCTCTCTCTCTCTCTATGCTGCAGGCTGTTTATAGGGTCAGTTCTCTCTCTCTCTATGCTGCAGGCTGTTTATAGGGTCAGTTCTCTGCTCTCTCTATGCTGCAGGCTGTTTATAGGGTCAGTTCTCTCTCTCTCTATGCTGCAGGCTGTTTATAGGGTCAGTTCTCTCTCTCTCTCTATGCTGCAGGCTGTTTATAGGGTTCTCTCTCTCTCTCTATCAGGCTGTTTATAGGGTCAGTTCTCTCTCTCTCTATGCTGCAGGCTGTTTATAGGGTCAGTTCTCTCTATGCTGCAGGCTGTTTATCTCTCTATGCTGCAGGCTGTTTATAGGGTCAGTCTCTCTCTCTCTCTATGCTGCAGGCTGTTTATAGGGTCAGTTCTCTCTCTCTCTATGCTGCAGGCTGTTTATAGGGTCAGTTCTCTCTTCTATGCTGCAGGCTGTTTATAGGGTCAGTTCTCTCTCTATGCTGCAGGCTGTTTATAGGGTCAGTTCTCTTCTCTCTCTCTATGCTGCAGGCTGTTTATAGGGTCAGTTTCTCCTCTCTGCAGGCTGTTTATAGGGTCAGCTGAACAATAAGGCTGTTTATAGGGTCAGTTCTCAAATGTTCTCTCTCTCTATGCTGCAGGCTGTTTAGGCTGTCTTATGCTGCAGGCTGTTTACCAGGGTCAGTTCTCTCTCTCTCTATGCTGCAGGCTGTTTATAGGGTCAGTTCTCTCTCTCTCTCTATGCTGCAGGCTGTTTATTCAGTTCTCTCTCTCTCTATGCTGCAGGCTGTTTCAGGGTCAGTTCTCTCTCTCTATGCTGCAGGCTGTTTATAGGGTCAGTTCTCTCTCTAGTGGTAGTGGTGGTGGTGGTGGTGATGGTAGTGGTGCTGATGGTGGTGGTGGTGTGGTGGTGGAGGTGGATCTATGCTGCAGGCTGTTTATAGGGTCAGTTCTCTCTCTCTATGCTGCAGGCTGTTTATAGGGTCAGTTGGTCTCTCTCTCTATGCTGCAGGCTGTTTATAGGGTCAGTTCTAGTCTCTGGTCTCTATGCTGCAGGCTGTTTATAGGGTCAGTTGGTCTCTCTCTCTCTATGCTGCAGGCTGTTTATAGGGTCAGTTCTCTGTTCTCTCTATGCTGCAGGCTGTTTATAGGGTCAGTTCTCTCTCTCTCTCTATGCTGCAGGCTGTTTATAGGGTCAGTTCTCTCTCTCTCTATGCTGCAGGCTGTTTATAGGGTCAGTTCTCTGTTCTCTCTATGCTGCAGGCTGTTTATAGGGTCAGTTCTCTCTCTCTCTCTATGCTGCAGGCTGTTTATAGGGTCAGTTCTCTGTTCTCTCTATGCTGCAGGCTGTTTATAGGGTCAGTTCACTCTCTGTTAGATCAGGTCACAGTGTTAGTTCATTAGGTACACTATGAGCACTGATTAGAAGACTACTCCTCCCATTAAGGTCTAATGATGATCTCCTTCCTGCCTCTAACCCATCTGGGACAGATTAGCCGATCAATTGACTAGTGCAACGTGCACTTGTCCTTTTCCATAGGAAATGAAATGTAGAAGCTTGAACAATAAGGTCAAACACAGGTTAAAAGAAGGAACACTATCACGTTCAAATGTTGTCACTTTCTTGTGAAAATAACAGACACCACTGAGAATGAGATAGCAGCCAGTCTGGATAATTGGCTGTGAATCGCTAACAAAGGGAGTACACAGAGATATCTCTCTACCAAGGACACGATCTAGCCAGCCTCCCTCCAATATACAATGCTTATACTTCAGAAAACCAAACCAGTCTCTGAGGAATCTCTGAATCATCACAGAGTAACTGAAACTGAGCCAACTCTTGGTGAGAATGACAATAAAGTTCCGGGAACAACAAAACAAAACAATGTCCTGTTGGGATTCATTTCATAAAAAGAGGTGGAAGCTTAGGCAGTGTTGTGTGTTCACAGTGCAGGTATAAATAAACTGTAGTATGTGACGATGGAGGTGATGGTAGTGGTGGTGGTGGTGGTGATGGTAGTGGTGCTGATGGTGGTGGTGGTCGTAGAGGTGGTGGTGGTAGTGAGGGATGATGGTGGTGGTGGTAGTAGTGGTGGTGGTAGTGGTGGTGGTGATGGTAGTGGTAGTGGTGGTGGTGGTGGTGATGGTGATGGTAGTGGTGCTGATGGTGGTGGTGGTCGTAGAGGTGGTGGTGGTAGTGAGGGATGATGGTGGTGGTGGTAGTAGTGGTAGTGGTGGTGGTGATGGTAGTGGTAGTGGTGGTGGTGATGGTAGTGGTGCTGATGGTGGTGGTGGTCGTAGAGGTGGTGGTGGTAGTGGTGGTGGTGGTAGTGGTGGTGGTGATGGTAGTGGTGGTGGTGGTGGTGATGGTGATGGTAGTGGTGCTGATGGTGGTGGTGGTCGTAGAGGTGGTGGTGGTAGTGGTGGTGGTGGTGGTGATGGTAGTGGTGGTGGTGATGGTAGTGGTAGTGGTGATGGTAGTGGTAGTGGTGGTGGTGGTGGTGATGGTGATGGTAGTGGTGTTGATGGTGGTGGTGGTGGTAGGTGGTGGTGGTGGTGGTGGTGGTAGTAGTGGTGATGGTAGTGGTGGTGGTGATGGTAGTGGTAGTGGTGGTGGTGATGGTGATGGTGGTGGTGGTGATGGTGGTGGTGGTGGTAGAGGTGGTGGTGGTAGTGGTGGTGATGGTAGTGGTGGTGGTGATGGTAGTGGTGCTGATGGTGGTGGTGGTCATAGAGGTGGTGGTGGTGGTGGTAGTGAGGGATGATGGTGGTGGTGGTAGTAGTGGTAGTGGTGGTGGTGATGGTGATGGTAGTGGTGGTGGTGGTGGTGATGGTGATGGTAGTGGTGCTGATGGTGGTGGTGGTCGTAGAGGTGGTGGTGGTGGTGGTGGTAGTGGTGGTGGTGATGGTGATGGTAGTGGTGCTGATGGTGGTGGTGGTCGTAGAGGTGGTGGTGGTCATAGAGGTGGTGGTGGTAGTGGTGGTGATGGTAGTGGTGGTGGTGATGGTGGTGATGGTGATGGTAGTGGTGGTGATGGTGGTGGTAGTGGTGGTGGTGGTGGTAGTGGGTGGTGGTGGTGGTGGTGTGGTGTGGTAGTGGTGGTGGTGGTGGTGATGGTGAGTGGTGGTGGTGGTGGTGGTGGTGATGGTAGTGGTGGGTGGTGGTGGTGGTAGTGGTGGTAGTGATGGGATGATGGTGGTGGTGGTAGTAGTGATGATGGTAGTGGTGGTGATAGTGGTGGTGGTGTTGGTAGTGATGGTGGTGGTAGTGGTATTAGTGATGATGGTAGAGGTGGTGGTAGTGGTGGTGGTGTTGGTAGATGTGGTGGTGGTGGTGATGGTGGTGGTGGTGATGGTGGTGGTAGTAGTGGTGGTGGTGGTAGTAGTGGTGGTAGTGGTAGTAGTGGTGATGGTGGTGGTAGTGGTATTAGTGATGATGGTAGGTAGTGGTGGTGGTGGTGGGGGTGGTAGTGATGGATGATGATGGTAGTGATGGTAGTGGTGGTGGTGGTGATAGCAGTGGTGGTGATGGTGGTGGTGGTAGTGATGGTAGTGGTGGTGGTGATAGCAGTGATGGTGGTGGTGGTAGTAGTAATGGTAGAGGTGGTGGTGATGGTGGTGGTGGTGGTAGTAGTGGTAGTGGTGGTAGTAGTGATGATGGTGGTGGTGATGCTGGAGTGGTTGTAGTGGTGATGGTAGTGGTGGTGATGGTAGTGGTGGTGATGGTAGTGGTGGTAGAGGTGATGGTAGTGGTGGTGGTGGTGGTAGTAGTAGTGGTAGTAGTGGTGATGGTGGTGGTAGTGGTATTAGTGATGATGGTAGAGGTGGTGGTAGTGGTGGTGGGGGTGGTGATAGTGATGGTAGTGGTGGTGGTGGTAGTAGTAATGGTAGAGGTGGTGGTGATGGTAATGATGTGATGGTGGTAGAGGTGGTGGTGGTAGTAGTGGTAGTAGTGGTGATGGTGAGGTAGTGGTAGTAGTGGTGATGATGGGAGTGGTGGTGGTGATGGTGGTAGTAGTGGTGGTGGTAGTAGAGGTGGTAGTAGTGATGATAGTAGTGGTGATGGTGGTGGAGGTGGTAGTGGTGGAGGTAATGGTGGTGGTGGTGTTGGTGGTGATGGTGTTGGTAGTTGTAGTGGTGGTGATGGTGGTAGTAGAGGTGGTAGTGGTGGATGGTGGTGGTGGTGGTGGTGGTAGTGGTGGAGGTGGTAGTGGTGGAGGTAATGGTGATGATGGTGTTGGTAGTGGTGGTGGTGGTAGTGGTGATGGTGGTAGTGGTGGTGATGGTAGTGTTAGTGGCGGTGGTGATGGTAGTGGTGGTGTTAGTGGTGGTGGTGATGGTTGTGATGGTGGTGTTAGTGATGGTAGTGGTTTTAGTGGTGGTGATGGTGATGGTAGGGGGTGCTAGTGGCGGTGGTGGTAGTGGTGGTGATGAGAATAGTGATGGTGGTGGGGGGGATGGTAGTGGTGGAGGGGGTGGTGTTGCAGGTGATGAAGGTGGTGGTGGTAGTGATGATGGTGGTGATGGACATCCACACCAGCCCATCCAGGCCTCTGGTAGTCATATTGCCTTTGATTAGGTCTGAGGTGCTGAAAGACATCATCTTCTTCTCCAGGGTGGGTGGCCTGTTTGTTCAGTAACCCTCCCCTCTTCGGGAGCTACTTCTGGGGGTCCACAACGCTGGCGTAGGGGGATGGGATGGAAATGGGTCTTAACGCCAGGTGACATGAGACGTGTTGGGGAGAAAGATCACGTCCCTTCAGAGTTGGGGTGAACTTCAGTGAGCTGTATTATATTACCATTAGGATCCCTGGATCAGCATCAGCCCACTAGCTGCTTCTAGATGATCTAGTGGTGTCTAATATTCTATTCTGTTCTGTTCTGTATTTCTGTTCTGTATTTGTATTCTATTCTATTCTATTCTGTTCTATTCTTTCTACTTTCCTCTAGTATTCTATGTTCTTCTCTGTGCTTTTCTATTCTATTCTGGGTTCTGGACCACTGTTACCTGACTCCCCTGTGTTCTGTAGCATAGTGGTGGCAGCGACAGTGACAGAAAGGCTCAGCCAGGAGAGAATGGCTGAAGGATCAAAGTGTGAGTGTGTGTGTGTTGCAAGTACAATAAGTATGAATCAGACTAGCCAGGTTGTGGGGTGATGTGATCACAGTCACAATGATGAGAGTGGATGGGATGGGCTCTCTCTCACTCACCCAGAGGCAGGATCCCATAAAGGGCAATGAGCTGTCTGACGTCTGACAGAGAGGGCATGGGCTCAATGTCTGCCTGGCGCAGGGTCGTACCCAGGTAGCTGAACTCACCTGGAGGGAGGGAGGGGGAGGGAGACGAGGGAGGGAGAGAGGGAGGGAGGGAGGGAGGGGGAGAGAGAGAGGGAGGGAGGGAGGGAGAGAGAGAGAGAGGGGAGGGAGGGAGAGAGAGAGGGAGGGAGGGAGGGAGGGAGAGAGAGAGGGAGAGAGAGAGAGAGAGAGAGAGAGGGAGGGAGAGAGAGAGAGAGGGAGAGAGAGAGAGGAGAGAGAGAGGGAGGGGGAGGGAGAGAGGAGGGAGGGAGGGAGGTAGAGAGAGAGAGAGGGGGAGGGAGAGAAGTCAGACATCCATCAGACAATAGTCTTGTTCTTTGAGTTAGGGAATTTGCTCTTTGTACATTGGCTGATGCATATCTTCAGACATAAATCAACTCAGCAGAAACCTGTACTAATGCAACTTAGACATTAATTGGCTGTAATTCAGGAGCCTCTAGGCATCAAGGCATCTAGCTATACTGTGGCTAGAACTGAAATAAGGGAAGGTATTTAGGCCACTATCATAGACAAGACATCAACATCTATTTCTCTGTCCCTCTTGCCGGACTCTCCTCCTCAACCATTCCGAACTCCCTCCCAACATCAAAGGCACTGTATGTGGATATAATTGAAACAAACAGTAACTGGTTTTGGGGAGCCAGGCGTGTGTGTCTGTCTGTTCAACATGATAGAGTGTGGTGTCATCATGACCCTTATTGCAACATGGCCACAGCGAGACATCTAGGGCGGGAGGCAGGGAGGGAATGAGGCACAGAGTGGGATATTGAGTCATAAATCCCTGTGGAGACGAGGCAGCCTCACTGTCTGATATCCAGCTGGCCCTACTAGACACATGTGAGCAAACACACCTTTTCATACACACACCAAAGCACGCAGACACACACATGCAGACACACACACCAAAGCATGCAGACACAAACACCAAAGCATGCAGACACACACACCAAAGCAAGTAGACACACACACACCAAAGTACACAGATACACACACCAAAGCAAGTAGACACACACACACCAAAGCAAGTAGACACACACACACCAAAGCAAGTAGACACACACACACCAAAGTACACAGACACACACACCAAAGCAAGTAGACACACACGCACGCACACACACACACACACGCACACACACACACACGCACACACACACACACACACACACACACACACACACACACACACACACACACACGCACACGCACACGCACGCACACACACACGCACACGCACATGCATGAACATTCATATAGATGTGACTAAGGATTATCCAATTGACAGGAGCCAGACCTAAGTCACCAACATTTTATATGTACAGTGCATTTTTATTTTTATTTTTTTACCTTTATTTAACCAGGCAAGTCAGTTAAGAACACATTCTTATTTTCAATGACGGCCTGGGAACAGTGGGTTAACTGCCTGTTCAGGGGCAGAACGACAGATTTGTACCTTGTCAGCTCGGGGGTTTGAACTCACAACCTTCCGGTTACTATTCCAACACCCTAACCACTAGGCTATGCTGCCGCCCCATTGGGAAAGTATTCAGACCCCTTGACTTCTTCCACATTTTGGAATGTTACAGCCTTATTCTAAAATGGATATATACACACAATACCCCATAAATACAAAGCAAAAACAGGTTTTTAGACATTTTTGGAAAATGTATATAAAATACATAACAGAAATACATTATTTACATAAGTATTTGAACACTTTACTATGAGACTCAAAATTGAGCTCAGGTGCATCCTGTTTCCATTGATCATCCTTCAGATGTTTCTACAACTTGATTGGAGTCCACCTGTGGTAAATTCAATTGATTGGACATGATTTGGAAAGGCACAGACCTGTCTATATAAGGTCCCACTGTTGACAGTGCATGTCAGAGCAAAAACAAAGCCATGAGGTTGAAGGAATTGTCCGCAGAGCTTCGAGAAAGGATTGTGTCGAGGCACAGATCTGGGGAAGGGTACCAAAACATTTCTGTATCATTGAAGATCCTCAAGAACACAGTGGCCTCCATCAATCTTAAATGGAAAAAAAATGGAATCACCAAGACTATTCCTGGAGCTGGCCGTCCAGCCAAACTCAGCAATCGGGGGAGAAGGGCCAGAGTTCCTCTTTGGAGATGGTTGTCTTTCTGGAAGGTTCTCCCATCTCTGCAGCACTCCACCAATCAGGCCTTTATGGTAGAGTGGCCAGACGGAAGCCACTCCTCAGTAAAAGGCACATGACAGCCTGCTTGGAGTTTTCCAAAAGGCAGCTAAAGACTCTCAGACTATGAGAAACAAGATTCTCTGGTCTGATGAAACCTGAATGCCAAGCATCACGTCTGGAGGAAACCTGATACCATCCTTACGGTGAAGCATGCTGGTGGCAGCATCATGCTGTGGGGATGTTTTTCAGCGGCAGGGCCTGCGAGACTAGTCAGGATCGAGGGAAAGAAGAACAGAACGATCCTTGATAAGATAGAGATCAGAGAGATCCTTGATGAAAACCTGCTCCAGAGCTCAGGACCTCAGACTGGGGCAAAGGTTCACCTTCCAACAGGACAACGACCCTAAGAACACAGCAAAGACAACACAGGAATGGCTTCGGGACATGTCTCTGAATGTTCTTGAGTGGCCCAGCCAGAGCCCGGTCTTGAACCCAATCGAACATCTCTGGAGAGACCTGAAAATAGCTGTGCAGCGACGCTCCCCATCCAACCTTAGAGCTTGAGAGTATTTGCAGAGAAGAATGGGAGAAACTCTCCAAATACAGGTGTGCCGAGAAGACTTGAGACTCTAATCACTGACGGTGCTTCAACAAAGTACTGAGTAAAGGGTCTGAATAGTTATGTAAATGTGATATTTCAGTTTTATTCATTTTTTTAATACATCTGCAATCATTTCTAAAAACCTGTTTTTGCTTTGTCATTATGGTCTATTGTATGTAGATTGATGAGGGAAAAAAATGTGAAAAAATGGGTCTGAATAGTTTCAGCGCTGTATGTGTGTGTGTGTGAGATGTCAGTACCGTACCAATGTACTCAGAGAGCTTGATGTTCAAGGGTCTAATCAAGAAGCCTTCCAGCACCAGCTCTTCATACAGAGACTCAATGGTTCTGGAGAGAGAGGGAGAGACAGAGAGTGAGAGAGTGAGAGAGTGAGAGAGTGAGAGAGTGAGAGAGTGAGAGAGTGAGAGAGAGAGAGAGAGAGAGAGAGAGAGAGAGAGAGAGAGAGAGAGAGAGAGAGACTCGGAGAGAGTAAGACATACAGAGAGAGAGAGAGGGGAAGAGAGAGAGGAGAGAGAGAGAGGGGAAGAGGGAGAGAGAGAGAGAGGGGAGAGAGAGTAAGAGAGGAGAGAGAGAGGGAGACAGAGAGAGAGAGAGAGAGGAGAGAGAGAGAGAGAGTAAGACACACACACACAGAGAGAGAGAGAGAGAGAGAGAGAGAGAGAGAGAGAGAGAGAGAGAGAGAGAGAGAGAGAGAGAGAGAGAGAGAGAGAGAGAGAGAGAGAGAGAGAGAGAGAGAGTAAGACACACAGAGAGAGAGAGACAGAGAGAGAGAGAGAGAGAGAGAGAGAGAGAGAGAGAGAGAGAGAGAGAGAGAGAGAGAGAGAGAGAGAGAGAGAGAGAGAGACAGAGAGAGAGAGAGAGAGAGAGAGAGAGAGAGAGAGAGAGAGAGAGAGAGAGAGAGAGAGAGGGAGAGAGAGTAACAGACAGAGAGAGAGAGAGAGAGAGGAGAGTGTAAGACACAGACAGAGAGAGAGGAGGGAGAGAGAAGGAGGGACAGAGAGTAAGACACAGAGAGGAGGGAGGGAGAGAGAGAGAGAGAGTGTGGAGGGACAGACAGAGTGAGAGAAAAGGGCAATGAAAGTGAGAGATAAACATGAAGTGAATGCACCAATTTGTAAGTCGCTCTGGATAAGAGCGTCTGCTAAATGACTTAAATGTAAATGTAAATGTAAATGAAGTAGAGAAAGGAAAGGAGAGAGAGAGAGAATGGTAAGTCGGGTGAGAGGGAGGGAGAGAGAAAGATGGTGTTAAACTGAGGGTGGGGGAGCAGGTCACAAACACACTAACCATTAACCAGGCCTATTGGAGTGGTGGTCACTCCATGACATCATACTCCTGCCCTCTGCCAACCAATCATCTGCTCCATATGGCAGACTGATATTATCAGACACTGACCTGTCGGCAGTCAGATCCTTCTCTTTCTTCTTCTTCTTCTTACTGCCCTTCTTTCCTTTCTTCTTTTTCTACAATGGAGACATATAACTAAGCAGTGGAGGCTGGTAGTAGGAGCTATAGGAAGACGGGCTCAGTATAGTGGCTGGGATGGAATCAATGTACCAGAGTCAAACAACTGAGGAACTGAGGGTTCTTCCAAAACCACAACCAAGCTGGCAGAGCAGCCAAGGAATGTCCTACAAGATAGTCAGATATGCACATAAGACAGCTGAAAACATTGAGATGAATGTAGCTCATAGCTCCACAAAACGCCATACAGACGGAGCCTAAAATGAACAACATGGAAGATGTTGAGTTTAGAAAAAAACATCAGAAAGGAAAAACTGAGTCACAGTCTTTGGGGAAAACAACTTGTTCCTGGTCTATAATAACACTCCTAGAGAGATGATTTGACACAACCTATGAACTAAAATACATGTGTTCTTTCATTTAGTAATTACACCACCTCCCTGTTGCTATGAGAGGGTGTTCCTCTCACAGAAATATTTAAGAATTCCCCTCTCTTTCTTCAGGAATTTTGGACCACTGTGAAACTATGTTTAATCGTAGCCTACAGTGCTGGCAGCAAACCATAAATGAACACCTCTCAAAGAAGGAGCTATGGTTATGTTGGGTGGTTTAGGATTTGATATTCTTTGTTTACCACATTACTTTCATTACAGTATGGACACAAGCAAGAGCTAAACAGGCCTACTGATTCAATAATCAACACGCTCAGCTACTCTGGCTGAGGTAAATTCAAAAATATTCTGCCAAATATGTCTTTGGAGATCCACATGAAAAAATACTATAGTATAAACTGAGTGGTTTGAGTCCTGATTGCTGATTGGCTGACAGCCGTGTTATATCAGACCGTATACCAGGTGGATGACAAAACATTTATTTTTACTGCTCTAATTACGTTGTTAGCCAGTTTATAATAGCAATAAGGCACCTCGTGGTTTGTGGTATATGGCCAATATACCATGGCTAAGGGATGTGTCCAGGCACTCCGCATTGTGTCATGATTAGAACAGCCCAGAGCCGTGGTTTATTGACCATATATCAAACCTCCTCATGCCTTGTTGCTTAAGTATTCACTGTAGGGTTTTTGCAGACTTAACTGTATTATTCACTGTTGTATACTGTTGTAAATAGTATTTACTGTTGTGTTTTTGTGGACTGTAGTATACTGTAGTATTTACTGTAGTGTTTTTGTGGACTGTAGTATACTGTAGTATTTACTGTAGTGTTTTTGCAGACTAGTGTAGTATACTGTAGTATTTACTGTAGTGCTTTTGCAGACTAGTGTAGTATACTGTAGTATTTACTGTAGTGCTTTTGCAGACTAGTGTAGTATACTGTAGTATTTACTGTAGTGTTTTTGCAGACTAGTGTAGTATACTGTAGTATTTACTGTAGTGTTTTTGCAGACTAGTGTAGTATACTGTAGTATTTACTGTAGTGCTTTTGCAGACTAGTGTAGTATACTGTAGTATTTACTGTAGTGCTTTTGCAGACTAGTGTAGTATACTGTAGTATTTACTGTAGTGCTTTTGCAGACTAGTGTAGTATACTGTAGTATTTACTGTAGTGTTTTTGCAGACTAGTGTAGTATACTGTAGTATTTACTGTAGTGTTTTTGCAGACTAGTGTAGTATACTGTAGTATTTACTGTAGTGCTTTTGCAGACTAGTGTAGTATACTGTAGTATTTACTGTAGTGTTTTTGCAGACTAGTGTAGTATACTGTAGTATTTACTGTAGTGTTTTTGCAGACTAGTGTAGTATACTGTAGTATTTACTGTAGTGTTTTTGCAGACTAGTGTAGTATACTGTAGTATTTACTGTAGTGCTTTTGCAGACTAGTGTAGTATACTGTAGTATTTACTGTAGTGTTTTTGCAGACTAGTGTAGTATACTGTAGTATTTACTGTAGTGTTTTTGCAGACTAGTGTAGTATACTGTAGTATTTACTGTAGTGCTTTTGTTTTATTATCTTTGACATATAAGTTTGGGGCTACTGGAGAAATACTAAAACAACATATTTGCCATAACCTGTAGGTAGGTAGGACTGGGGTCTGAACGGACAGGTTCAGTGTTTCTGCTCTTTTCTATAACCTGTAGGTAGGAAGGACTGGGGTTTGAACGGACAGGTTCAGTGTTTCTGCTCTTTTCTATAACCTGTAGGTAGGAAGGACTGGGGTCTGAACGGACAGGTTCAGTGTTTCTGCTCTTTTCTATAACCTGTAGGTAGGAAGGACTGGGGTCTGAACGGACAGGTTCAGTGTTTCTGCTCTTTTCTGTAACCTGTAGGTAGGAAGGACTGGGGTCTGAACGGACAGGTTCAGTGTTTCTGCTCTTTTCTATAACTTGTAGGTAGGAAGGACTGGGGTCTGAACGGACAGGTTCAGTGTTTCTGCTCTTTTCTATAACCTGTAGGTAGGAAGGACTGGGGTCTGAACGGACAGGTTCAGTGTTTCTGCTCTTTTCTATAACCTGTAGGTAGGAAGGACTGGGGTCTGAACGGACAGGTTCAGTGTTTCTGCTCTTTTCTATAACCTGTAGGTAGGAAGGACTGGGGTCTGAACGGACAGGTTCAGTGTTTCTGCTCTTTTCTATAACCTGTAGGTAGGAAGGACTGGGGTCTGAACGGACAGGTTCAGTGTTTCTGCTCTTTTCTATAACCTGTAGGTAGGAAGGACTGGGGTCTGAACGGACAGGTTCAGTGTTTCTGCTCTTTTCTATCACCTGTAGGGAACACAATGTATGGTTTATAGGGGCATGTACAGGTTTCTGCAAAAAATGGGGGACAGATTACAGGGCATATACAAATTGAGATATGGGGGAGGGGAATGTGCAGGGCATATGCAAACTGAGATATGGGGGAGTGGAATGTGCAGGGCATATGCAAACTGAGATATGGGGGAGGGGAATGTGCAGGGCATATGCAAACTGAGATATGGGGGGGGGAATGTGCAGGGCATATGCAAACTGAGATATGGGGGAGGGGAATGTGCAGGCATATGCAAACTGAGATATGGGGGAGGGGAATGTGCAGGGCATATGCAAACTGAGATATGGGGGAGGGGAATGTGCAGGGCATATACAAACTGAGATATGGGGGAGGGGAATGTGCAGGGCATATGCAAACTGAGATATGGGGGAGGGGAATGTGCAGGGCATATGCAAACTGAGATATGGGGGGGGAATGTGCAGGGCATATACAAACTGAGATATGGGGAGGGGAATGTGCAGGGCATATGCAAACTGAGATATGGGGGAGGGGAATGTGCAGGGCATATACAAACAAACTGAGATATGGGGGAGGGGAATGTGCAGGGCATATGCAAACTGAGATATGGGGGAGGGGAATGTGCAGGGCATATGCAAACTGAGATATGGGGGGGGGAATGTGCAGGGCATATGCAAACTGAGATATGGGTAGGGGAATGTGCAGGGCATCGTGTGTTTGGAAAAGGACAAACTGAGATATGGGGGAGGGAATGACATACAAACTGAGATATGGGGGAGGCCAATGGGCATATACAAACTGAGATATGAGATTATGGATGTCCAGGGCATATGCAAACTGAGATATGGAAGCTATTATTGCTTACCTACGAAATGTGTAATCCTTCATCCCAACCATACATATGTCTGAAATGTGCTAATCCTTCATCCACACCCATGGAGAGGGCTATTATGTGCAGGGCATATACAAACTGAGATATGGGGGGGGATCCAAACTAACCAGACCCCACATGTGCAGGGCATATCTTCAAACTGAGATATGGGGGGGGAATGTGCAGGGCATATCACCAAACTGAGATATGTCTCGGGGAGGGGAATGTGCAGGGCATATACAAACTGAGATATGGGGGAGGGGAATGTGCAGGGCATATAAAAAAAAAGTTTAATAACAAACTGAGATATGACATGGGGAGTGGGAATGTGCACTGTTCATATAACAAACTGAGATGCTGGGTAGCTAAATGTGCAGGGCATATGCAAACTGAGATATGGGGGGTCTGGGGGTTTGTTTTAGCAGGGCATATGCAAACTGAGATATGGGGGGTTAAATTGCAGGGCATATACAAACTGAGATATGGGGGATAGTGTGTCTGGGGGTTGGAATGTGCAGGGCATATACAAACTGAGATATGGGGGTTGGTCGGAATGTCTGCAGGGCATATACAAACTGAGATATGGGGTTGGGGAATGTGCAGGGCATATACAAACTGAGATATGGGGGAGGGGAATGTGCAGGGCATATACAAACTGAGATATGGGGGAGGGGAATGTGCTGGGGGGGCATGGGGGTTGCGGGTGTCTGAGATATGGGGGTTGGTCGGTGTGCAGGGCATATGCAAACTGAGATATGGGGGGATGTGCAGGGCATATGCAAACTGAGATATGGGGGGGGATGTGCAGGGCATATACAAACTGAGATATGGGGGGGAGGGGAATGTTGCAGGGCATATACAAACTGAGATATGGGGAGGGGAATGTGTGTCAGGGCATATACAAACTGAGATATGGGGGTCTGGGGGGAATGTGCAGGGCATATACAAACTGAGATATGGGTGGGGGGGAATGTGTCAGGGCATATACAAACTGAGATATGGGGGGGGAATGTGCAGGGCATATACAAACTGAGATATGTGGGGGGGAATGTGTCAGGGCATATACAAACTGAGATATGGTGGGGGGGGGAATGTGCAGGGCATATACAAACTGAGATATGGGGGATGTCAGGGGGTATGGTTGGTGTGTCTGGGGGATATGGGGGGGATGTCTGCAGGGCATATACAAACTGAGATATGGGGGAGGGGAATGTGCAGGGCATATACAGTGTGTCTGGGGGTTGGTTGGATGTCTGGGGTTGGTCGGAGGTTGGGGTGTGTCTGGGGGTTTGATGTGTCTGGGGTCTGGGGTTGGGGGTCTGGGGTTGGCATGGGGGTTACAGTGTCTGGGGTTGAGAATGGGGGTTGGATGTGCAGGGCATATGTCAAACTGAGATATGGGGGGGGGAATGTCTGGGGGGCATATGTCAAACTGAGATATGGGGGTTGGGGGGTGTGCAGGGCATATACAAACTGGAGATATGTCTGGGGGTTGGATGTGTCTGGGGGTTATACAAACTGAGATATGGGGGGGGGAATGTGTCAGGGTCTATGGTCAAACTGTGGGGATGAACTGACACTGGTGTAGAAATGTAATGACTGTTCTCATGTCTACTTGGTTTGTTTGGAAAAGGACAAACAGAACCCAGAGAAGACAGCTGTGAGGTACAATAGAATGACATTCACACCAACAGACAACGAGGCCAATGGTTGATTACTTTCATTTCATTACATTAATTCATGTCGCTCATTTTATTTTGAGATTATGGATGTCCATTTTATATTATTCCTACATTAAGCAATGGTAGAAATGCCATATGGAAGCTATTATTGCTTACCTGGGAAATGTGTAATCCTTCATCCCAACCATACATATGTCTGATCATATGACTTGGATTAACCCCATAGCTCACCATCCAAAGTGTCCAGACCCCACATCCACACGAGTTCAGAGCAGAGCGACTCTTTCGGAGTGTCCTTCTTGCCACCTTTCTTTCTGGGGTTCTTCTTCTTGGGGGTTTCTTCCCTTTCTCTTGGTCCACAGCCAGTCTTGAGATTCTTCACTTCCTGTCTCATCAGCTCATCTGGGACCTGTGGAGAGATTCTTTAACATGCACGCTCACCAGTCACCATAAACACTCAGCTTGTCTGGGGTTAGTTTGAAATCGTTCAGTGTCAGATGTGCAGCTGGGGGTTTTCAGTGTGTCTGGGGGTTCTGATGTATGCAACAGGGTAAAGGTGAATTCTGTTTCATTTGAGGTAATATTATCTTCAGGTGATGAACTGATTTAAAAAAAAAAAGTTTAATAATGCATTTTCATTTTTTAATAGGGATGGACTGACATGAATGCATGTGCTAGTGTCTGGGTTTTCATTGCAATTTAAAGCGTACTGTTCACTATCTAACAAACATTAACTGGTCAGTGTGTCTGTCTGGATCGTTAGTCTGGGGGTTTAGTGTCGTTTGTATGATCTGTGTAGTGTCTATTATTATTATTCTTGTGTCTGGGGGTTGGTTGGAGTGTCTGGGGGTTGGTTGGGGGTCTGGGGGTTTGTTTGGGGGGGCATTTAGTGTCTGGGGTTGGTTGGGGTGTCAATTTGGACAAGTGTGTCTGGGGGTTGGTTGGTTGTGTCTGGGGGTTGGTTAGTGTGTCTGGGGGTTGGATAGTGTGTCTGGGGGTTGGTAGTGTGTCTGGGGGTTGGTAGTGTGTCTGGGGGTTGGTTGTGTCTGGGGGTTGGTCGGAGTGTCTGGGTGGTTGGTTTAGAGTGTCTGGTGGTTGGGTGTCTGGGGTTGGTCGGTGTCTGGGGGTTGGTTGGAGTGTCTGGGGGTTGGTTAGTGTGTCTGGGGGTTGGTTAGTGTGTCTGGGGTGTTGGTTAGTGTGTCTGGGGGTTGGGGGTCTGGGGGTTGGTTGGTGTGTCTGGGGTTGGTTGGTGTGTCTGGGGTTGGTTGGATGTGTCTGGGGGTTGGTTAGTGTGTCTGGGGGTTGGATAGTGTGTCTGGGGGTTGGTCAGTGTGTCTGGGGGTTGTCAGTGGTCTGGGGTTGGTTGGTGTGTCTGGGGTTGGTCGGTGTGTCTGGGGGTTGGTTGGTGTGTCTGGGGGTTGGTTAGTGTCTGGGGGTTGGGGGTTGGGGGTTGGGAGTGTCTGGGGGTTGGTTGGAGTGTCTGGGGTTGGTTGGTTAAGTGTCTGGGGGTTGGTCTAACGTGTCTGGGGGTTGGTTGGAGTGTCTGGGGGTTGGTCAGTGTGTCTGGGGTTGGGTGTCTGGTGTGTCTGGGGTTGGTGGAGTGTCTGGGGGTTGGTCGGAGTGTCTGGGGGTTGGTCGGAGTGTCTGGGGGTTGGTCGGTGTGTCTGGGGTGGTCGGTGTGTCTGGGGGTTGGTCAGTGTGTCTGGGGGTTGGTCGGAGTGTCTGGGGGTTGGTTGGAGTGTCTGGGGGTTGGTTGGAGTGTCTGGGGGTTGGTTGGTCAGTGTGTCTGGGGGTTGGTCAGTGTGTCTGGGGTTGGTGGAGTGTCTGGGGGTTGGTTGGAGTGTCTGGGGGTTTGTGTCTGGGGGTTGGTCAGTGTGTCTGGGGGTTGGTTGGAGTGTCTGGGGGTCTGGGTGTCTGGGGGTTGGTGTGTCTGGGGGGTTGTGTCTGGGGTTTGGAGTGTCTGGGGGTTGGTTGGAGTGTCTGGGGGTTGGTTGGAGTGTCTGGGGGTTGGGGTTGGTTGGTTGGAGTGTCTGGGGGTTGGTCAGTGTGTCTGGGGGTTGGTTGGTGTGTCTGGGGGTTGGTCAGTGTGTCTGGGGGTTGGTCAGAGTGTCTGGGGGTTGGTCGGAGTGTGGGGGTCTGGGGGTTGGTCAGTGTGTCTGGGGGGGGTTGGTCTGGGGGTTGGTGAGTGTCTGGGGTTGGTTGGAGTGTCTGGGGGTTGTGTCTGGGGGTTGGTGTGTCTGGGGGGGTTGGTCTGGGGGTTGGTGGAGTGTCTGGGGTTGGTCAGTGTGTCTGGGGCACTAAGCATCGGAGTGTCTGGGGGTTAATAAATGTAAAATGGGGTTTTATGTCAATTGGGGTTGGTTTTTGTTGGCACTTGGGGTTAACCATTTCACTGTGTCTGGGGGTTTACACCTTCTGTATCCTGTGTGACAAATAAACTGATTCTGGGGGTTTTGATATGGGGTGTGTGTTTACCAGTGTCTGGGGGGGTAATGTGAAGGTGACCTGCAGTGTCCAAAGTCAGATTAGGTCAAAGGGGGTTGGTGTGTCTGGGGGTTGGTTGGAGTGTCTGGGGTTGTATTTCCTTATTGTAGGTCTGGGGGTTACTGGTGTGTCTGTGGGGTTTTACCACTTTTGGTGTGTCTGGGGGTTTCACATTTTGGGGGTTGTTTGTCTGGGGTAAACTACGCACTCTGTTTAGCAAATGGTCTCAAGTTGAATCCATTAATGAAGAGCTCTCCAGTAGGTACCAAAACATTCAAGGACCATTTTCTCAAAAGGGGGGTTTACAAGTTTATCAACTTTCAAAGCAGAATTTCTTTCCCATTATTCCACAACTGCAGTGTATGACAAATAAACTGATTCTATTTGATATAGTTTAGTTGTAAGTCATCTACTTTTATCGAGATCAAGTGTATTTCCTTATTGTAAAAACACTTTTATTTCAAATTTTTAAACACAAGCAAATGGTCTCAAGTGAATCCATTAATGAAGAGCAGTAGGTACCAAAACATTCAAGGACCATTTTCTCAAAAGGGGGTTTACAAGTTTATCAACTTTCAAAGCAGAATTTCTTTCCCATTATTCCACAACTGCATGATATACAATTTTTATCCAGTCATCTACTTTTATCCAATGTAAAAAAATTTTAAACACAAGACCGAATCGATGCGGGCACATATGATTGAAGTGTTTGTGTGTATGTGTGTATGTGTATGTGTGTGTGTGAATGTTTGTGTGTTGAGACCAATGGCCTAGTCTCTCACCTGAACTCTGACCTCCTCCTCCACCTCCAACCTCTTCTCCTCACGCACCAGCTGGGCATCAAACCGCTGCAGGAAGTTCTGTGTTTCATCACGCCCCTGCCACACGTCTACACACACAACACACACACACAATCACTGACAGTAGAGCATGAGGAAGCATGCTGGAGTGGTCAGCAGGGAAAGCAGACAGGACCAGAGAGAGAGGCAGGTGGAGGAGTGTGTGTTTTTGTGTGGGACTAAGGCAATGCATATTGTCCTCTCCAAGTTGCTCTGTCCGCTCTCAGGCACCACTCCCTGGTCAGGAAATGAACTTCCTGTTCCTGCTACCGGCCTGTCACAACGCCAAGCAAAGATTTCCACATCAAGCCAGACAGGTGGGGGAATGGGATCTGAGCCTTCAAAACAACCATTTAAAATGCCGGACACGACTAAACACTGGTACGGCCAAAGGCCATTACAGACAGGAGACCACAGCTGCTCTGCCATCTTTCTCCTAAAATCCTCCTTTGGTCTCTGCATTGGCATGGTCACGGTTGTGGTCAAAATGTGCCATTTTGTGAGACCTTTTTGTTAACATGGTATCACAAGATAATTACTAACATCCGACTTGTTTTCACATTTGACAGTTACACCCCCCCCCCTTTAGAATGCAGACCTGTCAAGTTCAGGCAGGAGTCAAAGGCCATTGGTTTAACAGCTTGTGTCGGTGGCACCTCTATATACGCCGTCTCTTTGAAATGAGATCTGCTCAGAAGGTCAGAGATCAACCTTTCCTCTCCTCCTCCACAAGGCCCCCTTTTTAAAGTCTCCCGCTTCAAAACATCCCCCAGGCAATCTGATACATGTAATTACCTTTTCTCTTGTCTCGTGTGTGTGTTCCCAAAAGTCAATCTGTCTGTTTAAAGAGGGCATCCTTTCTATGCCTCTGAAAGTAGAAGGGTTTGAAGAGAAAGCAGTGGTGCAAGTGGTAGAAAGGTCAGCATTTAAAGTCCACTGTATTGCCATGAGGAGAATCTAAGAGACTTAGGCTGGGTAGAGAAAAAGTCTCACTAGGTCTGAGGATGAGCCAACGGCAATTTAATCAGTTCACTTGACCAAGCTGACTATTGGACAAGTTCACTTCAAGCTCACCACGCACGCACGCACGCACGCACACACGCACGCACACACGCACGCACGCACACACACACACACACACACACACGCACACGCAGACACAGCACACACACACACACACACACACACACACACACACACACACACACACACACACACACACACACACACACACACACACCTGTAAGAACAGGCTGCTCTGTCATTGGATACACTGTGTTGGCCATATATATGTAATATATATACCACCTGGCTGGTGAAAGACACATTAGAACTGAATTGTGATCAACAGCGTTTTCTTTGCCAAGGCCACAGTCTGCTACACCCACAGTATGTGCTTCGGCTTCCAATATATATCTAGCCATTAGTATGCTGCTGCACACCTTTCTACCACAGAGCCCCCTTTTCTGCTTCACTCTGGGAAAAACAAGGTGTTTTGAGCTGAGCTGCAAACAGGAAGAGTGAGTCTGCTAAGTAAAGAATGCTTCCTATTGCACGGTCCTCTGGACAGGAAATTGAAATGATATCCATGGTTCACATCTAAACGCTGCTCTGTGACGCTGGGCCTGGCTTGCCTGGGCACACAGGAAGAGAGGTCCAGTTCCAATCACACTCCCAGGGTTTGTCCGTCCATGGTTCCCTTCCAGCCCCCAGCCCAGCTGGGATGTATGGGGGGAAGTAGAGGAGGTAGTGGGAAAAAAGTGATATAAACAAAACAAAAAAGTACCCAACGAGAGAGACGGAAACAAAACAAAACAAAAATAACAGGATAAAGTAGCACACAATGAACGATCACCTCAATGAAACACTTATCCGTGACTAGTGTATGGACAAGATGCCAAAGTAAAAGTCTCACACTACCGAGAAGGTCAAGTGTCTTGTTTTCCCAACAAACACAAACTCTCAGAGCAACGGACCTATAGACCTGAACCCTCATTGAATTCTGGGTAAATATTTGCTTCACCTTTTCCGCTTCATTACATCTAAATCAACCTAACGAGCCAGTCATTAAACCATTTTCCAATTACACACACCTGATAAAACAGAGCTGATGTGACAGGACCACCGTTTACAAAGCGCCCTGACATTTATTATTATTATTTTTAATCAGGCCTTTGACAGGCTGGATGTTTTACATGGGTTTAAGAGCTATATTCTGCTCTTTATTAATGTTAATGACAAACTGTGTTTAAGGATCTTTAATGCTGAGGTTTAAGGGAGATGAAGAGAGGGAGGGAGGAGTAGAAGAGGGATAAGGAGTGAGGAGGGAGAAGGATTAGAAGAGAGGGAGGGAGGAGGAGACGAGAGACAGGAGAATAAGAAAGGGAGAGGTAGGAGAGGGAGGAGAGGGAGAGGGAAGACAGGGAGGAGAGAGAGAGGGAGGAGGATGGCAGGGAGGAGAGAGAGTGGGAGAAGAGGGAGGAGGACCAGCTGCAGTGTTTTAGTTCCTGTCCTTCCCCATTACTGCACTAAGAGGAGAGGTCACTCCTAATAAAAACCTCAAAATCAATCACTCCCCTCTCATGTTGGAGTCTAGACTCCGTCAACCTACAGCTACCTTAGACCGGGGCGAGTTTGGGCTAATAAGAGAGACTGACCCCTGATATAGGCAACACCGCTCTATGGCCTTGTAGAAACCGCTGACCTCACTACACAGTGCACACACACACACACACACACACACACACACACACACACACACACACACACACACACACACACACACACACACACACACACACACACACACACACACACACACACACACACACACACACACACACACACACACACACACACACACACACACACACACACACACACACACACACACACACACACACACACACACACACAACGTTATAAACGTTGTGGAGGTCAGGTGGTGAGGTGTAAAGCGCTGGGCCAGCATCTGGTCTTCATTACATCTCAAAGGTCTGTGTGTGTGTGTTGCTTCTAACAGGAATGTAACCTAAAGCCCTGTGTTGTACCAGTTGACATTCTGAGGTGAATCATAACGAGGAGAGAATTGAACACTTTTGACTGGGAATATAATTACGTCCTGCAACTCTACAGCTGCTGACTGACTATTGGTTGTAGGTTCTGTTACCCTCTGTTACCCTCTCAATGCTGAACTAAAGGTGACACAGAGCAGAGGTGGAGCAGAGACCTTCTACGGTCACTGACAGACTAGGGTTAGACACAAGTAAGATGTTCATTTCTCCAGCTGGTTCTGTTGGTTGGACCATGATTCTGATCAAAAGACCATTGAGCTGTCCCCAAAAAAGTGGAGTTTGTAAAACCAGTGCTGGCAAGACCAACGTTGTGGCTTCAATTGAATTCCCACATGGGTCACCTGCTCTGAATGTGTGTTTAATATTGGACTGTAGGTATCTTTGAATGAAGGCATTGTTATGACACATCTCATTAAGCTGGGAACACTGAGAAGGCTGTATATTTGTCCTCCATAGGGATGTCAACAGGATATCCCAGTGATTTGACTCTAATGCTCTCATTGTGTAGATTAGGAAGTAGCGCAGCAGCTTGAAAGGGCTGAATTTGACACTGTGGCACAGATATACACACAGCGACTATTCACTCACTTCCCTTCAGCCTCATTCACCTACCTTTCATCCAAGGATATCACAGGCCCATGAACGTTCAATGAGCCGAGATATTGACTGGTCACTTTGTATCAGAGAGGGAGTCAATTCTGTTTCAACTACTAAACTGCCTGGAATTCAGAATGGAACTATTGAGTTCCTAGACGTTTAAATGAAACTACTGTGCTATCCATAATACTCCCCACAGCTTTGGGGGATAAGCCTGTGTAATATAATAATCAGGCCATTTCTCCTCTGAATAATGTTTGTTGTTCTGGCACCAACCCTGTAGACCTTTGAGCCACGCCTGGAGAGCAGTGGTGACTGATCCGCATATTTCCCTCAGTGACTTGTGGGTGTTTGTGCAGCAGTGGGAACCGCCTGCGAGAAGCCAAATAACACATGCTGCCCCCAGAGAAGCATTCCACCTAGAACCCTTCCACCTCAGGTGACTGGGTCAGATAAGTTAAATGAAGGGAGGGAGAGGGAAGAGAAAGGAGTGATGAGACCCAGGATGTATGTGGTCGGAAGATGCAGACTCCTCCAGAGAGTGAGAGAGAGATCCCTCCCTACTCGGGACCGAGAAGCTTCATCTGGCTGCTGAGACGTTGTTGAAAGGGTTTGAGTCTTTACGGAGTAAAATATTGAAGCCAGACGAGCTCTAATGGAGAGTTACTCCTGGATGTTTGACCTGAATCTGGCAGCAACAGGAGGGAAGCAGCAGCTTCTGTCATTTCTCTTCATTGTTTCTCCATTACTTCAGTACTCAACATTCTGTTGAAATCTCCCTTGGTCGCCAAAATGTGGAAAGAGTCAAACTGACTTAACCAGAAGAGGGGATAGCTGTCAAAGGGCTAATGACTAAACCTGCGAAAAGCTAAAACACCAAAACAAAGTCAGTCATCCATCTCCATTGGGTTTGGAGGAAGCAGGGTGGTTGACTTGAAACAACAATCTGGAGGCTCCAGGTCCAACTGCTCCTCACTGAGTCATTGCGTAAAGACAGATATGGGGGTTGGACACACGCCCCTCCACGGGTCACTGAGAGACAGGAGTCTGGGCGGCACGCATCACTTCCTTGTTAAGGGCCAAGGGCACCATGGGAGACAGGAAGTCTGTCAGGTGATCAGATTGATTTGTGGTCCCACACTGATTAAAAAAAACACCGACAACAGGCCCATGGTAAAGATTCAGAAACGACTAGCCTCTCAAGCCGTGACTCCTGTCACTATACACCGCTGTCTTCAGTGAGACATCATTAACCATCACAGAGAGAAACACTGGAAGGTAGACTTCAGATCTGTGAATATCAGCTCTACCCTTTAGCAATGCTGTGCCTCTTATCACCACATTACTATGGTCATCATACCTACTCTCTAACTCACCTTTATACATTACTATGGTCCTCATACCTACTCTCTAACTCACCTTTGTACATTACTATGGTTCTCATACCTACTCGCTTACTCACCTTTATACATTACTATGGTTCTCATACCTACTCTCTAACTCACCTTTATACATTACTATGGTCCTCATACCTACTCTCTAACTCACCTT
Organism: Oncorhynchus gorbuscha; assembly: GCF_021184085.1. Classification (NCBI taxonomy): domain Eukaryota; kingdom Metazoa; phylum Chordata; class Actinopteri; order Salmoniformes; family Salmonidae; genus Oncorhynchus; species Oncorhynchus gorbuscha. The sequence goes on from NW_025746177.1 coordinate 96,792, forward strand.
TATACATTACTATGGTCCTCATACCTACTCTCTAACTCACATTTATACCTTTGGTCCTCATACATTACTATGGTTCTCATACCTACTCTCTAACTCACCTTTATACATTACTATGGTCCTCATACCTACTCTCTAACTCACCTTTATACATTACTATAGTTCTCATATACCTAACTCACCTTTATACATTACTACTCACTCTCTAACTCACCTTTATACATTACTATGGTCCTCATACCTACTCTCTAACTCACCTTTATACATTACTATGGTCCTCATACCTACTCTCTAACTCACCTTTATACATTACTATGGTTCTCATACCTTAACTCACCTTTATACATTATTATGGTCCTCATACCTACTCTAACTCAACCTTATACATTACTATGGTCCTCATACCTACTCTCTAACTCACCTTTATACATTACTATGGTCCTCATACCTACTCTCTAACTCACCTTTATACATTACTATGGTCCTCATACCTACTCTCTAACTCACCTTTATACATTACTATGGTCCTCATACCTACTCTCTAACTCACCTTTATACATTACTATGGTCCTCATACCTACTCTCTAACTCACCTTTGTACATTACTATGGTCCTCATACCTACTCTCTAACTCACCTTTATACATTACTATGGTCCTCATACCTACTCTCTAACTCACCTTTATACATTACTATGGTCCTCATACCTACTCTCTAACTCACCTTTATACATTACTATGGTCCTCATACCTACTCTCTAACTCACCTTTATACATTTCTATGGTCCTCATACCTACTCTCTAACTCACCTTTATACATTACTATGGTTCTCATACCTACTCTCTAACTCACCTTTATACATTACTATGGTCCTCATACCTACTCTCTAACTCACCTTTGTACATTACTATGGTCCTCATACCTACTCTCTTACTCACCTTTATACATTACTATGGTCCTCATACCTACTCATACCTACTCTCTAACTCACCTTTATACATTACTATGGTCCTCATACCTACTCTCTAACTCACCTTTGTACATTTTGTTTCCCTCCACAACAGTAGGGAGGAAGTTGCTCGGGGGCATTTTCCAGCCCTTCTCCTCCTCCTTCAAGAGACAAGAAATGAATGAATCAATTACATGTATTATAGCTGGACACGGTTTTAAAGCTTTAGTTCTATTCCGTATTATTTCCTTAAAATCCTGTGTTTTTCAGGATAGATGAAATCGAAGCAAGGCAGAAAGGAAATAGCACCTAGTTTTTTAATTTAACTAGGCAGGTCGGTTAAGAACAAATTCTTATTTTCAATGACAGCCTAGGAACAGTGGGTTAACTGCCTTGTTCAGGGACAGAGACGACCGGTTTGTACCTTGTCAGCTCAGGGATTCGAACTTGCAACCTTTCGATTACTAGTCCAAAACGCTAACCACTAGGCTACCCTGCCACCCTAGTTTAAGGTAATAACAGTGGCCAATGGCTAATTTAGTGGAGAGAGTTGAGGTTTTCAGAGACTCCATATGACTTGGATCGAGTTCAAAGCTGCTCTACAGATGACCTGATCAGATCAGATCCAGAGCTAACTATGCTGTGACACCAGATCAGATCCAGAACTATCTATGCTGTGACACCAGATCAGATCCAGAACTATCTATGCTGTGACACCAGATCAGATCCAGAACTATCTATGCTGTGACACCAGATCAGATCCAGAACTATCTATGCTGTGACACCAGATCAGATCCAGAACTATCCATGCTGTGACACCAGATCAGATCCAGAACTATCCATGCTGTGACACCAGGTCAGATCCAGAACTATCTATGCTGTGACACCAGATCAGATCCAGAACTATCCATGCTGTGACACCAGGTAGGTCAGATCCAGAACTATCCATGCTGTGACAATAGGCCAGATCAGATCCAGAACTATCCATGCTGTGACACCAGGTAGGTCAGATCCAGAACTATCCATGCTGTGACACCAGATCAGATCCAGAACTATCCATGCTGTGACACCAGATCAGATCCAGAACTATCCATGCTGTGACACCAGGTCAGATCCAGAACTATCCATGCTGTGACACCAGGTAGGTCAGATCCAGAACTATCCATGCTGTGACACAAGATCAGATCCAGAACTATCCATGCTGTGACACCAATCAGATCCAGAACTATCCATGCTGTGACACCAGGTCAGATCCAGAACTATCCATGCTGTGACACCAGGTAGGTCAGATCCAGAACTATCCATGCTGTGACAATAGGTCAGATCCAGAACTAACTATGCTGTGACACCAGGTCAGATCCAGAACTATCCATGCTGTGACACCAGGTAGGTCAGATCCAGAACTATCCATGCTGTGACAATAGGTCAGATCCAGAACTAACTATGCTGTGACAACAGGTCAGATCCAGAACTATCTATGCTGTGACACCAGGTAGGTCAGATCCAGAACTAGCTATGCTGTGACACCAGATCAGATCCAGAACTAATCTATGCTGTGACACCAGGTAGGTCAGATCCAGAACTATCCATGCTGTGACACCAGGTCAGATCCAGAACTATCCATGCTGTGACACCAGGTAGGTCAGATCCAGAACTATCCATGCTGTGACACCAGATCAGATCCAGAACTATCCATGCTGTGACACCAGATCAGATCCAGAACTATCCATGCTGTGACACCAGGTCAGATCCAGAACTATCCATGCTGTGACACCAGGTCAGATCCAGAACTATCCATGCTGTGACACCAGGTCAGATCCAGAACTAACTATGCTGTGACACCAGGTCAGATCCAGAACTAATTATGCTGTGACACCAGGTCAGATCCAGAACTATCTATGCTGTGACACCAGGTCAGATCTAGAACTAACTATGCTGTGACAACAGGTCAGATCCAGAACTAACTATGCTGTGACACCAGGTAGGTCAGATCCAGAACTAGCTATGCTGTGACACCAGGTCAGATCCAGAACTAATTATGCTGTGACACCAGGTAGGTCAGATCCAGAACTAACTATGCTGTGACACCAGGTAGGTCAGATCCAGAACTATCCATGCTGTGACACCAGGTCAGATCCAGAACTATCCATGCTGTGACACCAGATCAGATCCAGAACTATCCATGCTGTGACACCAGATCAGATCCAGAACTATCCATGCTGTGACACCAGGTCAGATCCAGAACTATCCATGCTGTGACACCAGGTCAGATTCAGAACTATCCATGCTGTGACACCAGATCAGATTCAGAACTATCCATGCTGTGACACCAGATCAGATTCAGAACTATCCATGCTGTGACACCAGATCAGATCCAGAACTATCCATGCTGTGACACCAGGTCAGATTCAGAACTAACTATGCTGTGACACCAGGTCAGATCCAGAACTATCCATGCTGGGACACCAGGTCAGATCCAGAGCTAACTTTGATGATGTGGATAAACAGTAGCAGACGGAGAGATGCTGGGTGGATGACTTCCAGAACTAGATGTTGTCTTAATGCATAGTCAGGGGTACAACATCAACATCCAGTCCCTTTACACATGCACGCATACGAAAACACACGTGCTCATGCATGCACACGCACACTTTCTCTTCCATTCAATGAGGAGAGTTGTAGACAGGTAGGGAGTGGACTGGGGGAGGGGGGTTCTTAAAGGGGGTCTATCAGTTATTCACACATGGCATGTTTTATGTTCCCTCTCATTCTTTAATACATTCCTCCAGTAGCATTTAATGGCTCCCAGAAGAGGAGAAATCCATTGGAAAATATTGTAGGAATCTTAAGTGCTTCATAATACGCTTCAACGTTGGATGACGACACTCATGGTGCGAGGCAGGAAGCGTCCTTATGGATGGACCAGAACCAGGACCAGAACCAGGACCAGGACCAGGACCAGAACCAGGACCAGGACCAGGACAGGAATGTTCCGAATGTCAGATGTTGCGTTTCAAGGCTGTGAGAACGTACCAGGGTTTTAATAGAGACGGATCAGGTAGTGAGGAACTGATGTCGATCATTGTGCTTTAGACTGGGGGGTTTTAGTGACCTGGTAAACCAGTGTTGATCTATAGACAACACTTCATTGTTTCTCTTTGTAGGACTGTTCAGGATTGTTCAGGACAAGGTTAAGGACGTCTCATAGAAGTCCAATAACAAACCAGGGCACAACCATAGGGTTTAAATATAACCGTTCACACCACCATGAGTCAATGTGTAACTTAACCTCCGTTACAGACGTATCGGTCATAGAAAGCAGTATAGAGATGAAGTGTCTATTTGATGAGTTCAACCATCTGGCACATCTGGAATAATCTTCTAGGTACCTCTAAAGTGATGTCCCCTTCTAGCCATGCTATTTCTCTGGTTCGTGAGCTGTCTCCAACGTAGTCAGGTGGATGTGAAATGTTCCTCCACAGCAAATTAAAGGGGCATTTCTTGGTTTTTACGTGAACAATGCTTCCATTCTAGTCTGTGGGATCAGAGCCAGACAATATGAGTGAGGACCTGTCATCCTCTTTCTGTTGCACGGTAACCACTAGTCATGACATCATCCTGATTCTAGAACATTGTAAGGTCCCCAGTGTACAGGATTAGCCTTACTGTAAAACGAGAAGTATCATGCCCTTTTCAACTCTATCCGTCTCTGGTAAAGGCCTGAGTGACAGACTAAGACCCATTGGTTTTATCTCTGAGACGGTCAGTCTGCTTTTAGAGTCTGACAGACTGCAGAGTGCTAGTTTAATCACACACCTCACTCAGAAGAACGCTGTGCCATTCTGTCTGAGAGGCTAAAGTGACTCCCAACTACAAAGGAGAGAAGCCCTGCCAAGGCTCAGCTCTGTTCTCCTGAACATCTCTTATCAGTTCTTTTGGCTTTAACCCTACATTATCACCCTCAACCATTATCACAGCTATTCTAAGAGCCCTATTCAAGCAAACTCTGTAACCGGATGTCCAGGACTGTACGGTAAACCCAGTCAAATAGACTTTGATTGAAAACAAGTGACCTCCTTGTCCAATAGCTGTTGCTATTCTGTTCAGGAACACATATTAGCTACTTCAATAAGAGATTTAAAGTCATAGAGAAGTCATTCAACAAAATAGTCATGAATAATCTTAATGCTCTATTCAATCCGTATCCAGGAAACACAGTGTTACAGAAAGATTTAAATTTAAAGGCCATGTTCCAGCATTAGCTGAGCCTGGATTCACCATAAACGCTGCACATGTCATCTCAATCGGAATTGACCTCTACATTTATATTGCGTAATCTGTAACGCTTCAGCGATACAGAATGAATATAGCCCTTAGTTTTATTGGCTTGATGTAGGACAACGAGAGACATATTGTTGTTCCACTGGGTATGTTCATGCAAGGGGGATATGGACTGGGACTAAATCCTTGGCTTGAACAAACCATTTTGAGGAACACTTGACTGAAATCAGAACCATTTCCTCAGTCTTCACAGTCTTCAGCAGTAAACATCTCTTTCGTTCCACCACACCCTCAATCATCTGAGAAGACAAAGCTCTTCCGCTTAGCTTCTGATTTAGTAGCGGAGGTGTATTTTATGGTCTTAATTGTGCACGTCCAGTGGGATTGGGCCTTCATGAGGAAAACAGGTGGAGAGAGGCTGCAACACAGCACATACTTCAATTCGCTTAAGAGGAAAAGCACACGACTGAAGATTATTGCCCATCACTTACACTTTCTGTCTACTGGTTTGACTTGGAGACTCTGTGGTCTTCTGAAGGTTTTGGGTGTTTCACTTTGTTTTAAGAATGGCATTAAGACCAGACTCAGATCAGTTATGTTTCAGGGGAAGAGAATAAACTGAGCTCTTCTTATCAAAAGCCTGGGTAAAGCAATTCTGAAGCTACTATTGGCCATCAAGCCTTGTCTGTTTAATAGCATGAGCCACTATTGGCCATCAAGCCTTGTCTGTTTAATAGCATGAGCCACTATTGGCCATCAAGCCTTGTCTGTTTAATACCATGAGCCACTATTGGCCAAGCCTTGTCTGTTTAATAACATGAGCCACTATTGGCCAAGCCTTGTCTGTTTAATAACATGAGCCACTATTGGCCAAGCCTTGTCTGTTTAATAACATGAGCCACTATTGGCCAAGCCTTGTCTGTTTAATAACATGAGCCACTATTGGCCAAGCCTTGTCTGTTTAATACCATGAGCCACTATTGGCCAAGCCTTGTCTGTTTAATACCATGAGCCACTATTGGCCAAGCCTTGTCTGTTTAATAACATGAGCCACTATTGGCCAAGCCTTGTCTGTTTAATAACATGAGCCACTATTGGCCAAGCCTTGTCTGTTTAATAACATGAGCCACTATTGGCCAAGCCTTGTCTGTTTAATAACATGAGCCACTATTGGCCAAGCCTTGTCTGTTTAATAACATGAGCCACTATTGGCCAAGCCTTGTCTGTTTAATAACATGAGCCACTATTGGCCAAGCCTTGTCTGTTTAATAACATGAGCCACTATTGGCCAAGCCTTGTCTGTTTAATAACATGAGCCACTATTGGCCAAGCCTTGTCTGTTTAATAACATGAGCCACTATTGGCCAAGCCTTGTCTGTTTAATAACATGAGCCACTATTGGCCAAGCCTTGTCTGTTTAATAACATGAGCCACTATTGGTCAAGCCTTGTCTGTTTAATTTAATAAGCCTTGTCTGTTTAATAACATGAGCCACTATTGGCCAAGCCTTGTCTGTTTAATAACATGAGCCACTATTGGTCAAGCCTTGTCTGTTTAATAACATGAGCCACTATTGGCCAAGCCTTGTCTGTTTAATAACATGAGCCAGCCTTGTCTGTTTAATAACATGAGCCACTATTCAAGCCTTGTCTGTTTAATAACATGAGCCACTATTGGTCAAGCCTTGTCTGTTTAATAACATGAGCCACTATTGGCCAAGCCTTGTCTGTTTAATAACATGAGCCACTATTGGCCAAGCCTTGTCTGTTTAATAACATGAGCCACTATTGGCCAAGCCTTGTCTGTTTAATAACATGAGCCACTATTGGCCAAGCCTTGTCTGTTTTAATAAGCCTTGTCTGTTTAATAACATGAGCCACTATTGGCCAAGCCTTGTCTGTTTAATAACATGAGCCACTATTGGCCAAGCCTTGTCTGTTTAATAACATGAGCCAAGCCTTGTCTGTTTAATAACATGAGCCACTATTGGCCAAGCCTTGTCTGTTTAATAACATGAGCCACTATTGGCCAAGCCTTGTCTGTTTAATAACATGAGCCACTATTGGCCAAGCCTTGTCTGTTTAATAACATGAGCCACTATTGGCCAAGCCTTGTCTGTTTAATAACATGAGCCACTATTGGCCAAGCCTTGTCTGTTTAATAACATGAGCCACTATTGGCCAAGCCTTGTCTGTTTAATAACATGAGCCACTATTGGCCAAGCCTTGTCTGTTTAATAACATGAGCCACTATTGGCCAAGCCTTGTCTGTTTAATAACATGAGCCACTATTGGCCAAGCCTTGTCTGTTTAATAACATGAGCCACTATTGGCCAAGCCTTGTCTGTTTAATAACATGAGCCACTATTGGCCAAGCCTTGTCTGTTTAATAACATGAGCCACTATTGGCCAAGCCTTGTCTGTTTAATAACATGAGCCACTATTGGCCAAGCCTTGTCTGTTTAATAACATGAGCCACTATTGGCCAAGCCTTGTCTGAGCCCACCTCTCCTTCTTCTTTTCCTCCTTTCTTCTGTTTGCTTCTCCGCTTCTTGTCTTTCTTCTGATCCTTGCGGTCCTTCCCACCCTTCTTATCTTTATTTACGTTGTCTTTCCTCTTCTTCTCCTTCTCTTCCTCTTTCGCTGCTAATTCTGCAGCGACCTATCAGGAACAGACATGAGATGAGCATAGAAAAGGAAATGGAGTGTTTGTTAACTGTCTGTAGGTTAGATGAGGACCATGGGTCATTAGTCTACCTGGTCAGGTGTCTTCTGTGTAAATATGGCTGTTGATCCCCCATCCTCAGCATTGGGGAAGTCAGGAAACTTTCCAGTGGCATCTCTACAATAAATAGCATGTTTTAACAGCGCAATCTGAGATACTTCCTGTTCTTAAATGATCATTACAGATGTATCATTCTTGATGAATTGTACTATGTCACACTGAGAGTCAGATGGCAGACCTCCAACAAGGTCACCAGAGGGCAGACCCTCCTAATGGTTTACTAAATGCCTCAGATACTTCCACTAATTAGGGGTGGTTCATGTCATGGAGCAGTTATCTCAATGTGGAGAGAAAATAATCACCGACCAGGAATTGCTCTTTGGAACGCCAAACTATGTATCCCTCACTTCCCTTCCAGCTCTCATTATCCTAAATCTTAGAGCAACCCTGTGAACCAACGTTTAGCTTCCAACTTCCTTCAAATCTGGTCCTCTCCTCTTGGCCTCAAAATGTTTGTGTTCTCATCAGACAGGTTGAGGAAGCCGAACCGACAGGGTTTAGATTCTCATCAGACAGGTTGAGGACGCTGTACCGACAGGGTTTAGATTCTCATCAGACAGGTTGAGGAAGCTGTACCGACAGGGTTTAGATTCTCATCAGACAGGTTGAGGAAGCTGTACCGACAGGGTTTAGATTCTCATCAGACAGGTTGAGGAAGCTGTACTGTGCCGACAGGGTTTAGATTCTCATCAGACAGGTTGAGGAAGCTGTACCGACAGGGTTTAGATTCTCATCAGACAGGTTGAGGAAGCTGTACCGACAGGGTTTAGATTCTCATCAGACAGGTTGAGGAAGCTGTACCGACAGGGTTTAGATTCTCATCAGACAGGTTGAGGAAGCTGTACCGACAGGGTTTAGATTCTCATCAGACAGGTTGAGGAAGCTGTACTGTGCCGACAGGGTTTAGATTCTCATCAGACAGGTTGAGGAAGCTGTACCGACAGGGTTTAGATTCTCATCAGACAGGTTGAGGAAGCTGTACCGACAGGTTTAGATTCTCATGAGACAGGTTGAGGAAGCTGTACCGACAGGGTTTAGATTCTCATCAGACAGGTTGAGGAAGCTGTACCAACAGGGTTTAGATTCTCATCAGACAGGTTGAGGAAGCTGTACTGTACCGACAGGGTTTAGAGTTTAGACTACCCTGGAGGGTGTGACCACCTCATCCATCCGTCACGCTGCGTATAATGTTGTCAGCAGCTCAGCCGAGGTCACAGCAGAGGGCAGGGCCGTGGAGGCCAGGCTGGAGCCTGAGACACTGGGGATGCGTCCCAAATGGGCCCATAGGGCTCTGGTCAAATGTAGTACACTATTTAGGGAATAGGGTGCCTTTTGGGATGCAGACTGGGGCTGAATGTGGAGGCCAGGGCCATTGTGGGTCATTGCTTCGTCCCCATGGGAGCTGTTCTCTCTCTGTTCACTCCCCAGGGCTCTCCAGCCTGGATGACTTATGTCCATTGTTCCTGCTCTACTGGGTATGCAGGCAGCACCCACCGCTGGCCAACCATAAATCACCCTGGAATTCACTAATAGGCAGCTAGCATGGAGGGGAAGACACACACACATAGAAGGAAGACACACACACATGGAGGGAAGACACACACAGAGGGAAGACACACATAGAGGAAAGACACACACACATAGAGGGAAGACACACAGAGGGAAGACACACATAGAGGGAAGACACACACAGAGGGAAGACACACACAGAGGGAAGACACACATAGAGGGAAGACACACATAGAGGGAAGACACACATAGAGGGAAGACACACATAGAGGGAAGACACACATAGAGGGAAGACACACATAGAGGGAAGACACACATGGAGGGAAGACACACATAGAGGGAAGACACACATAGAGGGAAGAGGGAAGACACACATAGAGGGAAGACACACATAGAGGGAAGACACACATAGAGGGAAGACACACACAGAGGGAAGACACACATAGAGGGAAGACACACATAGAGGGAAGACACACATAGAGGGAAGACACACATAGAGGGAAGACACACATAGAGGGAAGACACACATAGAGGGAAGACACACATAGAGGGAAGATAGAGAACACACACATAGAGGGAAGACACACATAGAGGGAAGACACGCATAGAGGGAAGACACACATAGAGGGAAGACACACATAGAAGAAAACACACATAGAGGGAAGACACACACAGAGGGAAGACACACATAGAGGGAAGACACACATAGAGGGAAGACACACACAGAGGGAAGACACACACAGAGGGAAGACACACATAGAGGGAAGACACACATAGAGGGAAGACACACACATAGAGGGAAGACACACACACATAGAGGGAAGACACACACACATAGAGGGAAGACACACATAGAGGGAAGACACACATAGAGGGAAGACACACATAGAGGGAAGACACACATAGAGGGAAGACACACATAGAGGGAAGACACACACACATAGAGGGAAGACACACATAGAGGGAAGACACGCATAGAGGGAAGACACACATAGAGGGAAGACACACATAGAGGGAAGACACACATAGAGGGAAGACACACATAGAGGGAAGACACACACACATAGAGGGAAGACACACACACATAGAGGGAAGACACACAGAGGGAAGACACACATAGAGGGAAGACACACAGAGGGAAGACACACATAGAGGGAAGACACACATAGAGGGAAGACACACATAGAGGGAAGACACACATAGAGGGAAGACACACATAGAGGGAAGACACACATAGAGGGAAGACACACATAGAGGGAAGACACACATAGAGGGAAGACACACATAGAGGGAAGACACACATAGAGGGAAGACACACACAGAGGGAAGACACACACATAGAGGGAAGACACACATAGAGGGAAGACACAGATAGAGGGAAGACACACATAGAGGGAAGACACACATAGAGGGAAGACACACATAGAGGGAAGACACACATAGAGGGAAGACACACATAGAGGGAAGACACGCATAGAGGGAAGACACACATAGAGGGAAGACACACATAGAGGGAAGACACACATAGAGGGAAGACACACACAGAGGGAAGACACACACACATAGAGGGAAGACACACATAGAGGGAAGACACACACAGAGGGAAGACACACACACATAGAGGGAAGACACGCATAGAGGGAAGACACACATAGAGGGAAGACACACATAGAGGGAAGACACACATAGAGGGAAGACACACATAGAGGGAAGACACACATAGAGGGAAGACACACATAGAGGGAAGACACACACAGAGGGAAGAGACAGATAGAGGGAAGACACAGATAGAGGGAAGACATAGAGGGAAGACACACATAGAGGGAAGAGAGGGAAGACACACATAGAGGGAAGACACACATAGAGGGAAGACACACACAGAGGGGAAGACACACAGAGAGAAGACACACATAGAGGGAAGACACACACACATAGAGGGAAGACACACATAGAGGGAAGACACACATAGAGGGAAGACACACATAGAGGGAAGACACACATAGAGGGAAGACACACATAGAGGGAAGACACACATAGAGGGAAGACACACATAGAGGGAAGACACACATAGAGGGAAGACACACATAGAGGGAAGACACACATAGAGGGAGGACACACATAGAGGGAAGACACGCATAGAGGGAGGACACACATAGAGGGAAGACACACATAGAGGGAAGACACACATAGAGGGAAGACACACACACATAGAGGGAAGACACACCTAGCCACTGACTGTGACTCCATTCCTCCGGCCATATCCTGCACCTAACAGCCATTAGGCCTCACACTAACACTCTGTTTTTGCTCTTGTCCTCCCCCTCCCCTTTTCCATTCCAACCTCCTCCTCATGACACGAACAGGGATAGATACATACTGGTGGTGAAGGGTTTGGCAGGAGCCAGGAAGAGTCTATGGGTGTGATAACCTCAGAGACATGGCAGTGAAAGAGGCAGGAGTTAGTTTGGGCAGAGAGAGAAGATAACACAGAAAAGAAACAGCTACTGTGAAAGAAGACAGACTTCCCCGTTGCCCGCCTGTCTCACCGGCACTCGATAAACCACTGTCTGATCTGCTCCTGCAGGGTTTCCCGTAGGTCAGGGCCATCCACGGCACGCACAGATTCCTTGATGCTGACCAGGGCCCTCTGGTACTCAGCCTCATTCTCCTCCTGGACCAGCCTGCGAGTCGTCTCCACCTGCTGGGCCTTCAGCTGGGCCACACTGGGCCTCTGCTGCTGCTGCTCTGGAAGGACCTGAGGACCAGGGAGGACCAGACACAGCTATAGAGATTAATGGGGTGAGGCAGGGAGGCAGCTTAAGCCCCACCCTCTTCAACATATCTATCAACGAATTGGCGAGGGCACTAGAACAGTCTGCAGCACCCGGCCTCACCTACTAGAATCTGAAGTCAAATGTCTACTGTTTGCTGATGATCTGGTGTTTCTGTCTCTGACCAAGGAGGGCCTACAGCAGCTCCTAGATCTTCTGCACATATTCTGCCAGACCTGGGCCCTGACAGTAAATCTCAGTAAGAACAAAATAATGGTGTTCCAAAAAAGGTCCAGTCGCCAGGACCACAAATACAAATTACATCTAGACACCTTTGCCCTAGAGCACACAAAAAATGATACATACCTTGGCCTAAACATCAGCGCCACAGGTAACTTCCACAAAGCTGTGAACAATCTGAGAGACAAGGACTATCAAAAGGAGCATAAAATTTGACATACCAATTAGGATCTGGCTAAAAATACTTGAATCAGTCATAGAGCCCATTGCCCTTTATGGTTGTGAGGTCTGGGGTCCGCTCACCAACCAAGAATTCACAAAATGGGACAAACACCAAATTGAGACTCCGCATGCAGAATTCTGCAAAAATATCCCCAGTGTACAACGTAAAACACCATATAATGCATGCAGAGCAGAATTGGGCCGATACCCACTAATTATCAAAATCCAGAAAGATTTTCTACAACCACCTAAAAGGAAACAATTCCCAAACCTCCCATAACAAAGCCATCACCTACAGACAGATGAACCTGGAGAAGAGCCCCCTAAGCAAGCTGGTCCTGGGGCTCTGTTCACAAACACAAACAGACCCCACAGAGCCCCAGGACAGCAACACAATTAGACCCAACCATGTCATGAGAAAACAAAAAGATAATTACTTGACACATTGCAAAGAATTAACAGTGGCAGAAAACCTGATCACTGTGACTGACCCAAATTTAAGGAAAGCTTTGACTAAGTACAGACTCAGTGAGCATAGCCTTGCTATTGAGAAAGGTAGTCATAGGCAGACCTGGCTAACAAGAGAAGACAGGCTATGTGCACACTGCCCACAAAATGAGGTGGAAACTGAGCAGCACTTCCTAACCTCCTGCCAAATGTATGACCATATTAGAGACACATATTTTCCCTCAGATTACACAGATCCACAAAGAAATTGAATCCAAATCCAATTCAATCACAGCAGCAAGATTTGTGACCTGTTGCCACAAGAAAAGGGCAACCAGTGAAGAACAACACCATTTATTTGCACACTATTTGCACATTGTTACAACAATGTATATAGACATAATATCACATTTGAAATGTCTTTATTCTTTTGTAACTTTTGTGAATGTAATGTTTACTGTTTTAATGTTTATTTCACTTGCTTAGGCAATGTTTCCCATGCCAATAAAGCCCCTTAGAGAGAGACAGAGACAGAGACAGAGACAGCTGACTGACTGACTGACTTAGCACAAATGGAAGACAAACATAGTTACCATGGCACCAAGGCTTGTCTGGTTATCACCACTGGTACTGATTGGCTGACCTTCCCAATACAGACGTGCCTGTGTTTATTGACTCAGAGTAACCCTGCCCCTTTGTTACCCAACACAGTCCTGGTAGAGGGAACAGTGAACAAGTACACCCACCATTCCCAGAAATATCATCTCCTCCAGCCGTTCTCTCCTGGTCCTCTTCCTCTGACTGTAGCCCCGCCAAACCTGGAACATACCAGAACAACAGGACAGCTAGGACACAACACAGGACACCTGGAACATAACAGAACAACAGAACAGCTAGGACACAACACAGGACACCTAGAACATACCAGAACAACAGGGACAGCTAGGACACAACACAGGACACCTGGAACATACCAGAACAACAGGACAGCTAGGACACAACACAGGACACCTGGAACATACCAGAACAACAGGACAGCTAGGACACAACACAGGACACCTGGAACATACCAGAACAACAGGACAGCTAGGACACAACACAGGACACCTGGAACATACCAGAACAACAGAACAGCTAGGACACAACACAGGACACCTGGAACATACCAGAACAACAACAGCTAGGACACAACACAGGACACCTGGAACATACCAAAACAACAGGACAGCTAGGACACAACACAGGACACCTGGAACAACAGAACAGCTAGGACACAACACAGGACACCTGGAACATACCAAAACAACAGGACAGCTAGGACACAACACAGGACACCTGGAACATACACCAGAACAACAGGGCAGCTAGGACACAACACAGGACACCTAGAACACACCAGAAAAACAGGACACCTAGAACACAAAAATACATACCTAGAACCCAAAACAAGACACACATAGAACATAAAACAAGACAAGTAGAACACAACACAAGGGGACAGACAAAAGGGGATTTTATAACCAGCATGCCCATACTGCATTGCATGAACAGCTGAGAGCTGAGCAGAGCCTGACAAATGCCAAACACTCAGGACCCGGGGGCTGGCAGGCGGCTAACATCCAGGAGACCGACGCTACTCATGATAACACCTGCCCCCCCCCGTAGAAGAGACCCCTCTCTTTGTCTGGTCTGCTACAATGATATCTCCCCCCACGAGGAATGTAACTCTACTGCAGGGAGGAATGAGCCTCTATGTATCAGTCACAGTGGTGGTGTCATCTGATATAAAAGTAGTGTCCTGTTCTACCAAGGTGCTGCTTACAAAGTCAGGTTTGTCTAACAGTGTTTGATCGATACCGTCCCTTGTGCAAGACAGGGATTAACATTGACCCAGCGCTCTGACCTGAACATGAACCCTAACAGGTCAGGTCAACAGAACCACTTGTCACGACCTCAGCCATGACACATTATTATACCGATACATGATCCAACCTCTCCATAAAATATCTACACACCCGATTCCTCCGTGAAAGCAATGTGCCCAGTGGCTTTGTTAGGCCAGAGATGGTTTACACTTGGGCCGATGAGAGAGAATGGTGGGGGGAACTGAAAGGGAGTCTGAATTTTAGGTGTTTGTTTCCATGACCTTGCTGATCATGTAATGTGATGACCCTGCGTTTTGACAGCTGGGTGTCTGTATGAGAACATCGAGGTGGTTCTCTGGTTCTGAACCAACCAACAACAGAGAGGTGACATTGAGATAACATTGTTGAGATGGAGTTCTTGTGCCTTTTTGCAAAGCAGGCAGAAAACTATATCACTTGGACCCATGTCTCCATACAAAGTAAAAGCAGCCATCGATCTGGACTTGGACTCAGTCCAAGTGTCTAGCAGAGTTTTATACAGATGGTATTCTGTTACCCATCTTTGAGCAATTCATCAAGAGGTGGTTTGGCTTTGACTAGAGAGAGTGGGATGAACTACAAACCTCTGACTAGAGAGAGTGGGATGAACTACAACCCTCTGACTAGAGAGAGTGGGATGAACTACAACCCTCTGACTAGAGAGAGTGGGATGAACTACAACCCTCTGACTAGAGAGAGTGGGATGAACTACAACCCTCTGACTAGAGAGAGTGGGATGAACTACAACCCTCTGACTAGAGAGAGTGGGATGAACTACAACCCTCTGACTAGAGAGAGTGGGATGAACTACAACCCTTTGACTAGAGAGAGTGGGATGAACTGACAACAACCCTCTGACTAGAGAGAGTGGGATGCTACAACCCTCTGACTAGAGAGAGTGGGATGAACTACAACCCTCTGACTAGAGAGAGTGGGATGAACTACAACCCTCTGACTAGAGAGAGTGGGATGAACTACAACCCTCTGACTAGAGAGAGTGGGATGAACTACAACCCTCTGACTAGAGACAGTGGGATGAACTACAACCCTCTGACTAGAGAGTGGGATGAGTGGGATGAACTACAACCCTCTGACTAGAGAGAGTGGGATGAACTACAACCCTGACTAGAGAGAGTGGGATGACTACAACCCTCTGAGAGAGTGGGATGAACTACAACCCTCTGACTAGAGAGAGTGGGATGAACTACAACCCTCTGACTAGAGAGAGTGGGATGAACTACAACCCTCTGACTAGAGAGAGTGGGATGAACTACAACCTCTGACTAGAGAGAGTGGGATGACAAGAGAGAGTGGGATGAACTACAACCCTCTGACTAGAGAGAGTGGGATGAACTACAACCCTCTGACTAGAGACAGTGGGATGAACTACAACCCTCTGACTAGAGAGAGTGGGATGAACTACAACCCTCTGACTAGAGAGAGTGGGATGAACTACAACCCTCTGACTAGAGATGAACTACAACCCTCTGTGGGATGAACTACAACCCTCTGACTAGAGAGAGTGGGATGAACTACAACCCTCTGACTAGAGAGAGTGGGATGAACTACAACCCTCTGACTAGAGAGAGTGGGATGAACTACAACCCTCTGACTAGAGAGAGTGGGATGAACTACAACCCTCTGACTAGAGACAGTGGGATGAACTACAACCCTCTGACTAGAGACAGTGGGATGAACTACAACCCTCTGACTAGAGAGAGTGGGATGAACTACAACCCTCTGACTAGAGACAGTGGGATGAACTACAACCCTCTGACTAGAGAGAGTGGGATGAACTACAACCCTCTGACTAGAGAGAGTGGGATGAACTACAACCCTCTGACTAGAGAGAGTGGGATGAACTACAACCCTCTGACTAGAGACAGTGGGATGAACTACAACCTCTGACTGACTATGAAACCCTCTGACTACCCTCTGAGAGTGGGATGAACTACAACCCTCTGACTAGAGAGAGTGGGATGAACTACAACCCTCTGACTAGAGAGAGTGGGATGAACTACAACCCTCTGACTAGAGAGAGTGGGATGAACTACAACCCTCTGACTAGAGACAGTGGGATGAACTACAACCCTCTGACTAGAGAGAGTGGGATGAACTACAACCTAGAGAGAGTGGGATGAACTACAACCCTGACTAGAGAGAGTGGGATGAACTACAACCCTCTGACTAGAGAGAGTGGGATGAACTACAACCCTCTGACTAGAGAGAGTGGGATGAACTACAACCCTCTGGAAAAAAACACTTTAAAAAAACAACAACAACTCAAACTTGTATCTCAAACAGACCATTTCAAAAATGCTTATTATTTTGTTCTAGAGGATGATGTCATCATCCTGAGGATGAGCTGGCCAATCAGTGGTCTATTTGCATTCATATTTTTAACGCCCACACCATTCCAACACAGAAAAGCTGCGTTTTAACATACTTAATAAATGAAAAAGGAAAACTATTTCACTCATGTTGTAATTAACTATAAGTAATATTTCATAAAAATCTGGAAACACTGGACAGTTACTTTAACCCAGTTAATCAGCTTCCCTGACTGTTGGCTGTGTCTTTAGTGGTTCACTCGTATTAAAACATCAGTCAGTACTGTTCAACAGCAATTGGAAATGTTGGCCTGGTATTGAAAGTAAAGTTTGCGGACAACATATGAGAAACGAAACATTTACATTTACATTTAAGTCATTTAGCAGACGCTCTTATCCAGAGCGACTTACAAATTGAAACAATAAGTATACTACACTCCTTACCTTCTGAATGCATGTGGCAGCCTGGTCGGGGTCCAGGGTGCTGATGGGTGTTTGGCTCGTGGCCTGGCTCCCTTCTTCCTCAGCCTGCCGTATCTCCTTCATGAAGAGATGCCTGAGCCGACCCTGCCGTGCCCGCTCACAAACCTGAAGGACCCGAACAGCTTCCTCCAGACACATGGTCTGAACCGACACCTCCTGACACAGACAGCAGTATAGACATAAGAGGGACAGGACCTCAACACTGTGAGAGTAATGTTAACCTCCTCCCCAGGCATACAAGAAGCATCTGCTGTGTGAGACTAGAGTAATGTTAACCTCCTCCCCAGGCATACAAGAAGCATCTGCTGTGTGAGACTAGAGTAATGTTAACCTCCTCCCCAGGCATACAAGAAGCATCTGCTGTGTGAGACTAGAGTAATGTTAACCTCCTCCCCAGGCATACAAGCATCTGCTGGGAGAGAAGCATCTGCATCTGTGTGAGACTAGAGTAATGTTAACCTCCTCCCCAGGCATACAACTTGGGGAAGAAGCATCTGCTGTGTGAGACTAGAGTAATGTTAACCTCCTCCCCAGGCATACAACTTGGGGAAGAAGCATCTGCTGTGTGAGACTAGAGTAATGTTAACCTCCTCCCCAGGCATACAACTTGGGGAAGAAGCATCTGCTGTGTGAGACTAGAGTAATGTTAACCTCCTCCCCAGGCATACAACTTGGGGAAGAAGCATCTGCTGTGTGAGACTAGAGTAATGTTAACCTCCTCCCCAGGCATACAACTTAGAGTAATGGGAAGAAGCATCTGCTGTGTGAGACTAGAGTAATGTTAACCTCCTCCCCAGGCATACAACTTGGGGAAGAAGCATCTGCTGTGTGAGACTAGAGTAATGTTAACCTCCTCCCCAGGCATACAACTTGGGGAAGAAGCATCTGCTGTGTGAGACTAGAGTAATGTTAACCTCCTCCCCAGGCATACAACTTGGGGAAGAAGCATCTGCTGTGTGAGACTAGAGTAATGTTAACCTCCTCCCCAGGCATACAACTTGGGGAAGAAGCATCTGCTGTGTGAGACTAGAGTAATGTTAACCTCCTCCCCAGGCATACAACTTGGGGAAGAAGCATCTGCTGTGTGAGACTAGAGTAATGTTAACCTCCTCCCCGGGCATACAAGAAGCATCTGTTGTGTGAGACTAGAGTAATGTTAACCTCCTCCCCAGGCATACAACTTGGAGAAGAAGCATCTGCTGTGTGAGACTAGAGTAATGTTAACCTCCTCCCCAGGCATACAACTTGGGGAAGAAGCATCTGCTGTGTGAGACTAGAGTAATGTTAACCTCCTCCCCAGGCATACAACTTGGGGAAGAAGCATCTGCTGTGTGAGACTAGAGTAATGTTAACCTCCTCCCCAGGCATACAACTTGGGGAAGAAGCATCTGCTGTGTGAGACTAGAGTAATGTTAACCTCCTCCCCAGGCATACAACTTGGGGAAGAAGCATCTGCTGTGTGAGACTAGAGTAATGTTAACCTCCTCCCCAGGCATACTTGAGAGAAGAAGCACTGGGGAAGAAGCATCTGCTGTGTGAGACTAGAGTAATGTTAACCTCTCCCCAGGCATACAACTTGGGAAGAAGCATCTGCTGTGTGAGACTAGAGTAATGTTAACCTCCTCCCCAGGCATACAACTTGGGGAAGAAGCATCTGCTGTGTGAGACTAGAGTAATGTTATTCTCCTCCCCAGGCATACAACTTGGGGAAGAAGCATCTGCTGTGTGAGACTAGAGTAATGTTAACCTCCTCCCCAGGCATACAACTTGGGGAAGAAGCATCTGCTGTGTGAGACTAGAGTAATGTTAACCTCCTCCCCAGGCATACAACTTGGGGAAGAAGCATCTGCTGTGTGAGACTAGAGTAATGTTAACCTCCTCCCCAGGCATACAACTTGGGGAAGAAGCATCTGCTGTGTGAGACTAGAGTAATGTTAACCTTCTCCCCAGGCATACAACTTGGGGAGGAAGCATCTGCTGTGTGAGACTATAGTAATGTTTAAGTTTAATATTTTATTCTACATCCACACTATATATCTCGACTGAGGTTAACCGTATTTATTTTAATGAATTTCATGGTAACAATTGTTATAATTTCTTGCATAAGGGAGTCTGATAGTGTGTTTCTCTAACCTGCTCAACCTGTTCAATGTGTCCCCCTTTAGCCATGACATGAGCCAGCATCTTCTCTCTGTCCCGCAGCACACGCATCTTCTCTCTCACAAAATACTGAGGGATGGGCACCTCCAGGTCCTCCTGCAAAATATAATATTGCATAAATATTGCTCTGTTGTTGTGTGTGATTCAAAAGGTAGAATCTCTGAGTCAAAGGGGTGAGTTCCAAATACTTTGAAAATGACTGTCAGGATACAGAAACTCCTTTTCCTCATTCCCCCTTCACGTCCTATCACTCAGTCCCCGGTACAGTACCACTGACTCACAGGTGTCAGCTTGAGGTCCTGCAGCACATCATCAAAGTAGTGGAACTCTGAGAACTCCAGCTCCACCATCTCGTTCTTGAGCTCCAGGATTCTACCCATCACGCCGTCCAACACGTGCCTGACCATGCGTCTCTTCTGGGGGTGAACTATCTGGTCGTAGACAGCCTCCAGGCTGCGGAAGATCTGCAGGTACTTCAGGTAGAAGGTGGCCAGGCCCTGGAAGACCTGCAGCCGGTCCTTCAGCGGCCGAGGGGCAGTGGGAGGGTGCTCATCCACCAGGAGGTCCTCCAAGGCTCCATGGGCCTGGACCCACATCCTGGTGTAGGAGCTGAGGAGAAGGACAAGGAGAAGGAGGGGAAAGAGAAGCAGAAGGGAGAGTGAAGGAGGAGGAGAAGGGAGAGCAAAGGGGAATGAGGAGGAGGGGGAGGGGAAGGAGAAAGAACAGGGGGAGAGAGAAGGTGAAGGGGAAATAGAAGGAGGAGGGGAAGGAGAAGGAGGAGGGGAAGGAGGAGAAGGGGAAGTGAAGGAGGAAGAACAGGAGGAGAGAGAAGGTGAAGGGGAAATAGAAGGAGGAGGAGAAGGGAGAGCGAAGGGGAAAGAGGAGGAGGGGGGAGGGTTGGGAGAAAGAACAGGAGGAGAGAGAAGGTGAAGGGGAAATAGAAGGAGGAGAAGAAGGAGAAGGAGGAGGGGAAGGAGGAGAAGGGGAAGTGAAGGAGGAAGAACAGGAGGAGAGAGAAGGTGAAGGGGAAATAGAAGGAGGAGGAGAAGGGAGAGCGAAGGGGAAAGAGGAGGAGGGGGAGGGGTGGGAGAAAGAACAGGAGGAGAGAGAAGGTGAAGGGGAAATAGAAGGAGGAGAAGAAGGGGAAGGAGGAGAAGGGGAAGTGAAGGAGGAAGAACAGGAGGAGAGAGAAGGTGAAGGGGAAACAGAAGGAGGAGGGGAAGGAGAAGGAGGAGGGGAAGGAGGAGAAGGGGAAGTGAAGGAGGAAGAGAAGTGAGAGCGAAGGGGAAGGGCATATCATATGTGGATGGACATATTGGACCTATTTTGAGGGGGAAGGATCTCTTTCTTACTATGTCTGGCTCTTTCTCTCTTACTTTTCTGGACGGATCAAGGCCAAGGTAGAACCATCACCTGCTTCAGGATAGCTGCCCTTGGCAGAGCTGTCTCTCCAGGTTATGTCTGATAAGTACCATTAACAGGATTGAAGGATTCTAACACCTATTTCTTTCACTTTGCACTAGATTGTCAATAACCCTCTCTTTGTCATGCAGTAACTGGCAGGTGGTCTGTCAGTCAAAACATTCAAACAAGCCTAACACCACCTGGCTAAAACATCTGGGAATAAGAGGGGTGCACTTGTCTTCTTGGTTATAGTTTATATTTACCGTAGGTATAAAAATACCTTCCTACCTCAGCCTAGCTGTTGTAAAAATTAGAGTTTGTTGACACATAGAACTATCAATGCCATAGAAGAAAACAAAAATGGCCGCAATATATCCCTAATGTCACTCCCTAACAGCCATCAACAAATAACCATTATAGGCCTACAGAGGTAGGATCTTAATTTGACCTATATTGTCACAGCAAAATAATCATGTAGCAACAGGATTTTAACAGATTTTAACATTTAGTCCATAATCTGGCCAAAAGTAGGCTACATGAAAAGTGCAATACTGTTAATATAACCGTGTGTTAATGTGGGTTTTCAGTTCATTTATGTGAATCACAAAGCTCATCTGCATTTCCTGCGGTGCTGGAAAATTCTCAGCAACAAAACAAAGAGTGATAAAATGATGCTCCTACACCTGTAAACATGGTATTATTTTATTTTAACTTTGAACATAGTTGCTGCCTCTGTATATCTAAAAGAGCTGAGGCTTACAATGGAGAAACCACGCTCCTTTCATATTCCTATGAGGCCTATGTCATTACCCTAAAGGCAGCATTTCCATGGCCCACTCTTGTTAAGGGACTGGTTGAATCAAAGCTGCCAGGGGTCAGTGGGTGGGAACGGGGGAGGTGTAGTGAGGACTAGGCTGAAAGGACATTTCTGAGGGGGACGTTACAATAAAAATGAGAAGGTGTTGGGGAATTCAACCAGATACCCAACTAGTTCCCAGGCAACAACGCTGTGAAGTCAAAATAATTCAAAGGACCCCCAATGAAACCCCCAAAACTACAAGGTCAACAAATCACAAAGGCTTATACCGGTCAGGGGACCAGGAAATAAAGGATGAGGCTTTATTTTGTTTCTTTTGTTTCACATGTCCTCAGTGAGTAGACATATTTCTGTGAATAAAGCTGTGTGGTAACATTTCAGTAACAACATCTAGGGATGGAAATATAGCTCAGACTAACTGCTTTTGAAATGCTTAGCCGGGTTGATACAAACATGACTGTCTGTTGTTATGGGAACAGCAAAACACAATGTAGACTTCCTCTCTCTTTCACAAACTGCTGCTCCCATAACCCTTTTAATAGTGAGGAAATCATAAAGGAAGTATGACCACAACTGAGTAAGTGGTTGACTCTGTTTAGAGTTGTGCAGTGCCTCTCCTGGATATGTCTGTGGATGTCATTTGGATCTTTCCAAGTGTCCTATAGGCCTATATAGTCTAGCCACAACATTGGTTACAGCATTTGCACAATATGAGATACATCATGTAGATAAAACAAAATAGAATACCTGTGTGACATTCTTGAGTGTAATTCCACGAGCTATGTTTCCAATAGAATTGTGAGTTGCGTTTTTCTCGATGCACTATAAGGCTATTAATGCACAAGCATTGCATTGGGCGGCAGGTAGCCTAGTGGTTAGGACGTTGTACTAGAAACCAGAAAGGTTGTAAGATCGAATCCCCGAGTTGACAAATTTGTCGTTTTTCCCCTGAACAAGGCTGTTAACCCACTGTTCCTAGGCCGTTATTGAAAATGTGTTCTTAACTGACTTGCCTAATAAAAAATAAAAAAATTGCGCATCTGATGAAATTGAAAACATCTCACTTTAATTAAAAAATGTGGTATTTAATGATAATAGCTATATTTACGTTATTCTAGGGGAAACACCGCTGTCAGAAACCGTTCGGCAGTCAAAACATGGGTCAGACAGGTGCTTTGGAGACCAGGTTAAAATCTCTATCGCACAAAACAGGAGCCAATAACATCGCATTTGACGTGGGAAAATATCGTCACACTCTCAAATAACACAGAATAAGATTATAATTTTAAACACGAATCATTTTAGATTTTGTCATCAATAAAATCACACGGAAGATGCCATACTATACCTATTTTTCAATTTAAAGACTTCGCCAAAAAAGTTATGCGCTTCCCCATCGACTGAAGCGTGTTTGCTTTCTTGCTGTGTGTGCGCCAGAGCGTCTAGCAACGAAACGCCACGCATGCGCAATGAGGTTTGACCAAACGACCGCTCGTGTCGTTTAGAACTGTAGCAGAAGAGATGTTGCTCTCACTTTACCGGCAGCAAATTAATTTACACAGAGCATTCCTTTCTCTTGTGTCAGTCTACATTTTCCCAAGTTGTTTTTCTGAAGTTGTTGACAATATTTAGTCAACAATACCAGCACATGTAAAGACAGACACACGTCACTATATGCACGCTTAGGCAAATGGTCTGGCTGAATAGAGATGTATGGCTTTCTAATGTGCAATATCAGCATACTGTATAATTCTATTTGCAGTGAACGCATCAATAGATCCTAAGGACATCCTTTATCCCGGTGGTCCCCCAAAACAAAGACTGATTATGAGTGCTATATGATCCGTCATGCGTGCCTGCAATGGTATATTATTTATATCATTAAAATAGAGGTTTAAGGACACAACATGGGCAGTTATGTAGCCAACTGTAAACTCATAAGGTGGAGGGGAGAGGGGCTTTTTACCGAATCTCACTGGATTCCCCTCTGACGGGCCCAAGCCAGGTGGGAACAACCTCAGAAAGTACCCGAATCTGGCGTTGGCTTGCAGGACATCAGAGACTGGCCCTGATGGTTCTGTCAGATGCAGTGAGGATGGACATGCATTGTTCAACCAGGTGCAGCACCCTGGCTTTGTCAGTCAGACACAATCTATCTACTGTATCAAATTCCCTGGCAAACAAACATCCATCCTTCCTTTCTAAAATGACACAATACATTGGCAAATATTTCAATGAATGAAATTTCACATTGTGCTTTTTTATATGGCATATGGTAAGATGTCTTGCCAAAATCAAGATAACAAGAGCCAAGCTGGCATAGGGCCTATGTGTTTAAACTCATCCCAGTAAGGCATGCAGGTGAACAGGTGAGCTCCTAAAGAACGCCAAGCCTTTGAGTTTGTTCCAAGAAAGGTTAAAAATATAGTTAAACACCAAAAACATTCACCTACTAACTGTTCCAACTTTAACCACGTGCAGGTCAAATAAAGGAGAGTGTCTCTTCTTTCTAGATAATCTGTTTGCATGAATTCCTTCATCCGCACTTTTCCTAGAAGCCAAAATGATCGATATTTCACACCAATCTTTTATGCGCGAACTCAGGTCACTCCAAACGGAATTTGGTTAGTAGAGAGCCTTATTAGGGAATTTAGTTAATGAAGCCCTTTATTTTTTTTAAATCTACGTCAGGTGAACTTGTGGCTTGTATTTACTTTCTACATTTTAGTCATCATTTTAAAGGAACAATAAGGGCGAAGTGCCTTGCTCAGGGGAACATCTACAGATTTTTCACCTAGTCAGCTCAGGAATTCGAACCAGCACCCTTTCAGTTAGTGCTCCAGAGCTCTTAACCGAAAGGTTGCTGACAAGGTACACATCTGTCGTTCTGCCCCTGAACATGCAGTTAACCCACTGTTCCTAGGCCGTCATTGAAAATAATAATTTTAACAGACTTGCCTAGCTAAATAAAGGAATTTAAAAAAAATGTATTCACATCTTTAAGTGGATACTTCTGGAATTTGGCAATGAAGCCCTTTATCTACTTCACCAGAGTCAGATGATCTTGTGCATACAATTTTTATATCTGCCTGCAGTTTGAATGAAGTTACTAAATAGCGTTAACACGGTTGCAGCCAACCATCCAGTCACATGCTAGCAGTCATTGCGCTAGTGCTAGTTAGCATTGGCTCACTAAACTACCTCTATCATTCTGGATGCAGAGACATACAACTGGTATCCACGGCGGCAGGTAGCCTAGCGGTTACTAGTCCAACGCTCTAATCACTAACCACCCTGCCGCCTGCACATCATTATATAGGCCTATTAATGCATTCAAATTATG
The DNA here is from genome assembly GCF_021184085.1 of Oncorhynchus gorbuscha. Lineage (NCBI taxonomy): Eukaryota > Metazoa > Chordata > Actinopteri > Salmoniformes > Salmonidae > Oncorhynchus > Oncorhynchus gorbuscha. The sequence continues at coordinate 122,432 of NW_025746177.1, forward strand.
TTTCAAAGTAGGCATAGACAATAATTCAGTGTAAAACATAGCCCACTGGCTAACAGTTTCTTGTAAATATTTTACATTAATTTTAGTCAATTATCTACCAATATTCTAATGAATTTAGCATAGGCTACTAAATTATAATACAATCATGATAATATATTGCCCTACAGAAAAGCTCGTAAATCTATTATAAGAAATGTCCCCTAAAGAATTCAGCACCAAGGCAGCACCAGTATCGGAAGGTGATGGAATGCAAAGCAGCAAACGCACTCCGTAGCCCACTGACTTTCACATTGGACGTCAGACTTTTCAGTACTCGGACACAAATAACTAACTACTATTTATATCTCTATTATGTTGGTGGGAGTGGAAATCCGATGTTTCGCAAGTCCGTCGATTCCATAGTTTTTTTTTGCTGAAACGTCAATGAACCAGTTTTACCAAGCTGCCTAGTTGCCCTAGTAGGCGTTGCTCTCTCTCTGCAGTATTTAACAAGTGCACCGGGACAAAGCGAGGTAGTCTCTCGACAGAGCAGGAACCCGAGAGCTCTTCAGTCAATTTGCGTATAACCTACAGACTTCAATGGGCCTACTATAACCTCAATATTAACACCAGTCTAGGGACTCTCAACGCATTCACGGGGACTTTCTGTGCAATTTCTGTGCTGACGGAATTACAAAGGACACCGAAAGGACTTTTGTAAGTAATTCTTAAATAACACTACCCATAGTGCATTCTATCCTACTTTTTCACTGACAGAAAATAAAATACATTTAGTTTTCATAGGCTATTCTACTTTTTATAACTGGCATGTTATATGTTTGTTATTTGTTCGTTTTTCTTGAGTTTAGAAAACGAATACTTCGACATTACCCAACCATTCCATGGCGCTGAGATTTGTTGTGCTCTGAAGTTGTCATACATTTGTAAAAGCGCCCCGGGTCTCACAGTTGGGGGTGTGGATTAACAGTGGGTCCTATCGGATTAACAGTGGGTTATATCCCCGCAGACTGGTCTACATTCAATCAGATCTAGATTGCCCTGTATGTAAGCAAATGATACGGCAATGGATAGACGCACCTAAATTGTGCACAATAACATTCTTTATTTAAAAAAACTTAACATATTGCATTATAGCTGACAGGTAGAGAGGTATAGCGTGTTCAGGAACTGTGGGTCTGTTTATGTGAATAAATCACGCATCAAATAATTCATGGAAAAGTTCTGTAGTTTATAGTGTGTATTTCCGTTAACAAAAGTCGTTTATAGTAGGACAACATTCATCTACTGTATCTTCAGAAGACTTATGCACAATCACTAAAATCTCACTTAAGACTGACCCATTTTGGTCATTCACATATTCAGCAGGCTATATGCTGGATGGACACCGTTAATAGCCTACCTTTCAATACATTCATTTAGTACAGATGGTTGCAGAATTTTCACTGTGAAAAAGAGTGGGGAGAGAGAAATGTTTTGTGTGTGGGGTGGGGGGGGGGGGGGGTTAGTTCCTTGGAGGAGGAGGGAAACAGTTTAAAGTTGCAGGGTTTCTTCTGAGACAAGAACTAGAAGGGGGATTGAGAGGGAGAGGGAGGATGGAGAGGGGTAGGAAGATGGAAAGGGGAAGGGAGAGGGGTGGGAGAGGAGAGGAGGAAGGGAGATAGACAGGGAGCTGGACAGGGAGATGGACATGGAGATGGACAGGGAGTTGGACATGGAGATGGACAGGGTGTTGGACAGGGCGATGGACAGGGAGATGGGCAGGGAGATGGACAGGGAGCTGGACAGGGAGCTGGACAGGGAGATGGACAGGGAGATGGGCAGGGAGATGGACAGGGAGCTGGACAGGGAGCTGGACAGGGAGATGGACAGGGAGATGGACATGGAGATGGACAGGGCGATGGACAGGGAGATGGACAGGGAGATGGACAGGGAGATGGACAGGGAGGGGAGTGAGATGGGCAGGGAGAGGGACAGGGAGATGGACAGGGAGCTGGACAGGGCGATGGACAGGGAGATGGACAGGGAGATGGACATGGAGATGGACAGGGAGATGGACATGGAGATGGACATGGAGATGGACAGGGAGATGGACAGTGAGATGGACAGGGAGATGGACAGGGAGATGGAGATGGACATGGACATGGAGATGGACAGAGAGATGGACAGGGAGATGGACAGTGAGATGGATATGGAGATGGACAGGGAGATGGACAGTGAGATGGACAGGGAGATGGGAGATGGACAGTGAGATGGACAGTGAGATGGACAGGGAGATGGACAGGGAGATGGACATGGAGATGGACAGGGAGATGGACATGGAGATGGACTGGGAGATGGACAGTGAGATGGACAGGGAGATGGATATGGAGATGGACATGGAGATGGACAGGGAGATGGACATGGAGATGGACAGGGAGATGGACAGTGAGATGGACAGGGAGATGGATATGGAGATAGACAGGGAGATGGACAGGGAGATGGATATGGAGATGGACAGGGAGATGGACAGGGAGATGGACAGGGAGAGGGAGTGTATTATGCAGAGAGGAAAAAGCAGAAAAGACAGAGATGGAGAAAGACAGAAAAACAGTGAGATAGACTGGGAGACTGAGAGACTGAGAGACTGGGAGACTGGGAGACTGAGCTGCCCGACTGAGAGACTGGGGGACTCAGAGACTGAGAGACTGAGAGACTGGAAGACTGGGAGACTGAGAGACTGAAAGACTGGGAGACTGGGAGACTGGGAGACTGAGAGACTGGGAGACTGAGAGACTGAGAGACTGAGAGACTGGGAGACTGAGAGACTGGGAGACTGAGAGACTGGGAGACTGAGAGACTGGGAGACTGAGAGACTGGGAGACTGAGAGACAGTGAGACTAGGAGACTGAGAGACTGGGAGACTGGGAGACTGAGCGACTGGGAGACTGAGCGACTGGGAGACTGAAAGACGGAGAGACTGGGAGACTGAAAGACGGAGAGACTGGGAGACTGAAAGATAGAGAGACTGGGAGACTGGGAGCGAGAAAGAGAGTGGAGGTGTGTATAATATGTGTATACTGTGTGATTGTTTGTGTGTGTGTGAGTACGTTAGTGTATGCGAGTGTGTTTGTGTGTGTCTGTGGTTGGATGTAATATTGGGGTGTGGTGGTGAGAGATGCTGTGTCCACACGGGCAGCTCTTTGTGCCCCAGATGGTGCTAGCTGCCCTGGGGCCATTAGGGGCTAGAGGGAGGACAAGGGAACCAGGTGAAGAGCCACTCTGTTAGACCAGTGAAAACACAACCGATTTACAAGGACTGGGGTCCTCAAAAGGGCCGCCGCGTTTTATGGCACGTGGAGATGCAGCATTTAATGTTATCCATTCCCAAATGGATGGTGGTGGGATTGACTGCAGTAACAACACCAAGCTTTCTGCATTCCCAAATGGATGGTGGTGGGATTGACGCCAGTAACAACACCAAGCTTTCTGCAGCTTTTGTTATTATGTGACCCACCTCTCCCAAATGGGTCAGGCTTTTAGTTTTCATCTGTCAGGGATTTAAGGTCATCTTTAAGACAGCTGTCTATCTACTCATGTTACCCACAATGCTTTTAAGGCTATATGGTAATTCTGTTAGATGAACAAACATCTGGCTAATGTTATAAGCAAATAAAGAAACGATTAAGTTGTTTGAGGGTTAAATCCAGTCCATCCGTGTCAATTGCATTTATATTAGTTCTATTTGTTTTACATACATGAGGTATAAACTCTGAACATGTCTGAACATGTCTTATAAGGTATAAACTCTGAACATGTCTTATAAGGTATAAACTCTGAACATGTCTTATAAGGTATAAACTCTGAACATGTCTTATAAGGTATAAACTCTGAACATGTCTTATAAGGTATAAACTCTGAACATGTCTTATAAGGTATAAACTCTGAACATGTATGAACATGTCTTATAAGGTATAAACTCTGAACATGTCTTATAAGGTATAAACTCTGAACATGTCTTATAAGGTATGAACTCTGAACATGTCTTATAAGGTATAAACTCTGAACATGTCTTATAAGGTATAAACTCTGAACATGTCTTATAAGGTATAAACTCTGAACATGTCTTATAAGGTATAAACTCTGAACATGTCTTATAAGGTATAAACTCTGAACATGTCTTATAAGGTATAAACTCTGAACATGTCTTATAAGGTATAAACTCTGAACATGCCTTATAAGGTATAAACTCTGAACAGTCTGAACGTGTCTTATGAAGTGCTGTATTCCATGAAGACAGGCAGTAAAAGCCAAGTCGTGAGAGGTTTTATCAGTGTGTGAAGGGCTACTCAGCAGCACCAGTTGCATCCTGTGTTCTATGGTTCCATCTGATGTGAAGCTCTCTGGCTCGCTTCACATCTCTCTCTCAACAACACGGCCCTCTGACCCCTCACCCTCGAACTGTCGGTTCAAAGGAAAGGGTCATGACATGATGCCGGTTCACTGTTCTAGTGAAGAACGGGACCGTTCACCTTCCATACCTTCCATAGACAGACACACACACACACACACACACACACACACACACACATAAGGTATAAACTCTCTGCCTTATAAGGTACACACACACACACACACACACACACACACACACACACACACACACACACAACACATAAACACTGAACACACACACAGGTATAAACACACAACATGTCTTATAACATAAACACTGAACACACTTATAACACATAACACACACAACACACACACACACACACACACACACACACACACACACACACACACATAAACACACACACACACACACACCACACACAACACTGAACACACACATAACACACACAACACACACACACACACACACACACACACACACACACACACACACACACACACACACACACACACTCCATCCTGTCCATATCTAAATCGCAGGCTACGTTTCCGTGTCCGTGAAGTTCTCACCTTGAGGTATTCCTGGGTCGCATTGAAAGCGTCAGTACTCTCTTCACTCTCTTTGTGCTCAAGGCTAAGTAAAAGTCGTTGAGAGGTCCTTGTGAGGTTGGGAGGTCCGTATTTCACAGTCATAAAAATGGATGTACACAAATACAATGGAATCATAAATGTCCATGCTCCACATGTACCTACAGTATTTAGTGATGTTTATTTGATTTAGCTTAAAATGGACCATGCCACAGTTACATTTGAAAATGGTATCATCTGAAAAGCATTTTTATTTTGATTTAGTAATAAATCACTTACTAGCTTACTTCAGTTCATAATTCAGTGGTAATACAGGCATAGTTGAAATAGTCCCTCAGCTCCCAGTTTGCAGTAGTCAGATTAGTCTCAGATGTGAGAATCTGTCTGTCTTAGACCATGATAACTCCTCATTTGGCACCGATTGCCCCAATCCTGCTTGTTATTTATGTACTAGGAGGAATTCTACTTGTTATTGATGTACTTGGAGGACCTCTGCTTGTAATTGATGGACTAGGAGGAACTCTGCTTGTAATTCATGGACTAGGTAGGAGGAACTCTGCTTGTTATTGATGGACTAGGAGGAACTCTGCTTGTTATTGATGGACTAGGAGGAACTCTGCTTGTAATTGATGGACTAGGAGGAACTCTGCTTGTAATTGATGGACTAGGAGGAGCTCTGCTTGTTATCGATGGACTAGGAGGAACTCGGGAGTCCTGAGGAATGTCTCTGTCTAATGAACTAGAGGGAAAACATTGAGAACATTCCTGGACACAGCATGCGATCGGTCGAACCCCCTGACATCCCACCATGCCGCCTCGGACAGAGGCGCCAGGCCCATGGGGAGCACAGGGGACATGACCCTGAGATTTATCCTGTAATAAAAAATACTAAAACGTCTCTTTAACACTACTAGCCACCCTGCAATTGTATGAAGTTGGCTTTAGCTATTCCAGATATGTTCCCAACCCAATAACTAGCTACCCAGAAGCCATTTCAGGTTATCAGTCTAGTTGGAGTAGCTAGCTTGTCTAAAACGATCTGAGCTGGAATGCCTGCTGGCAAGGTTGGAAGACTTTAGAAAAGCAACAATAACTAAATGTACTGAATAAGTCACATCCCTTTCAATCTTTTACCCAGATTTGAGCATATTTAGTTTCTTTAAAATAATAACCACCGTCCAGGAGGATACAGACAGCTCATGAGGTATGCTTAGATATGCAGAAAAATAAACATATTTTTTTAAACGTAGAATTAAGCATGGAAAATACTGTTTCAGGAGTTTGAAAAATGGAAGATTCTCCAACTTCAGGACCACCTAGCCACCCCCCCCAGACATCCTCACATACTTTGTCCCCCCTCAGATTTCAGGGGTCACTGACGTCCCTGGCCTCTTGATATGTTTTAGACAACGCCTGTTGTCCCTCTAAACAAATGATTGTTTGACATGTTTGGTCCATATGTTTGTGTGGTCACCCAGCAAATGTCTTGTTTTGCAAATGGACATATTTCCCCTCATACAGCCCCTCAGTTGATCCACTTGTTTTGCGCAAACTCTAACCAGCTAACTTCTTGCTTTACAGATTGTGGATTCTGGCTTTTTCACAACACGGCCTTCCCCCTACTGCGGTGAACGCCACCATGAGTCTGAGTGTGAACGAGCTGACGGAGCTGATGGAGATATGGGCGGAACTTAACTTCACAGGGGACAACATGTCATCCCACCACGTAGAGGCTCTGCTGTGCCCGGCTGGGTTCAGCCACGCGGCGGTGCTCTACACCCTCTCTGTCCTCTACATCTTCATCTTCCTGGTGGGCCTGGCTGCCAACACCCTGGTGGTGTGGGTCAACCTCCGCTCAGAGAGGAACCGCTTTGAAACCCACCTGTACATCCTCAACCTGGCTGTGGCTGACCTCTGTGTGGTGGCTACTCTCCCAGTCTGGGTCAGCTCGCTGCTACAGCATGGCCACTGGCCCTTCGGCGAGGCCATCTGTAAGATCACCCACCTGGTGTTCAGCGTCAACCTCTTCGGGAGTATCTTCTTCCTCACCTGTATGAGCGTGGACCGCTACCTCTCCGTGGCGCTGTTCGGAGACGGAGGGAACAGCCGCAGGAAGAAGGTGGTGAGGAGGGTGATCTGTATCCTGGTTTGGCTGCTGGCACTGGCCGCCTCCGTCCCAGACACTTACTTTCTGCAGGCGGTCAAGTCCACACACTCTGACGCCACCCTGTGCCGGCCCGTCTACCCCACTGACAACCCCCGAGAGTGGATGGTGGGCATCCAGCTTAGCTTCATCGTCCTGGGCTTCGCCATCCCGTTCCCAGTCATCGCTGTCTTCTACCTGTTATTAGCGAGCTCCATTGGCAACGCCAACCCGCCCGGCTCCAGCGCCAACTCAAACCAGGAGCGCCGCATCAGGTGAGTGTCCCCCTTACACACACACACACACACACACACGCAGGCACGCACAAACGCACACACATGCACACACATTCACACACACACACACATGCTTTATAAATCCAATCAATGATTAATCAATGATTATTTTCAGCCGGAAGATCATCCTGACCTACATTGTGGTGTTCCTGGTCTGCTGGCTGCCCTACCACGGAGTCCTATTGGTCGACACTTTATCTCTCCTCAACGTCCTGCCCTTCAGCTGCAGGCTGGAGAACTTCCTGTATGTGTCCCTCCACCTGACCCAGTGCTTCAGCCTCGTCCACTGCTGCATCAACCCCGTCATTTATAACTTCATCAACAGAAACTACCGTTACGACCTCATGAAGGCCTTCATCTTCAAGTATTCCACCAAGACGGGCCTGGCCAAGCTCATTGACGCATCACATGTGTCCGAGACAGAGTACTTGGCCGTGGCGGCTGTGGAGAATAACGTGTGATTGGCCCGCTGGGAGAGGAAAATTGTCCCTGAGGGGAAAATTGTCTTGGACACACAGAGGTGATGTCACACAACTCACAGAGAACTGACTCTCTACCAAACGCACTCTACTTAAGGCCTGCTGAATGGGCTGAACAGTTAACTGACTGAATGCAGTCCCTGGGAAGGACATCTCAAGCACATTAGACGCACTGTAAAAGACCAAGACCAAATATGCTCTGTTTCAGTGTAACTCCCGTTTTGTTGTAACTTCCCCCTTTCTGAGTGAGTTTGGTTAACTTCCCCCTTTCTGAGTGAGTTTGGTTAACTTCCCCCTTTCTGAGTGAGTTTGGTTAACTTCCCCCTTTCTGAGTGAGTTTGGTTAACTTCCCCCTTTCTGAGTGAGTTTAGTTAACTTCCCCCTTTCTGAGTGAGTTTGGTTAACTTCCCCCTTGCCTAGTAACAGGGCTGGGGGGTCTTCTTGAGAAAGCACTTCTTCTGAACTGGAGACTTGGTGTCACCCAAACAGATGGTTCAACGACACCGTAAACACAAACACACACACACACACACACACACACACACACACACACACACACACACACACACACACACACACACACACACACACACACACACACACACACACACACACACACACACACACACACACACACACACACACACACACACACACACACACACACACACACACACACACACACACACACACCCTTCCCCCTGCCCTGGTCAGAGCCACAGGGAAGGCGACGAGGTGCTCTCCCTGCCAGTGTTTATGTGAGCAGGCAGTCAGTCAACCAGACTCCATTACTCTGAAGGACCTGCCACTGAATCAAGCCACTGTGTTTACATGGAAATCAGGAATGTCAAACGGACTGACAGCCGAGACCAGAGTCAAAACTCTAAAGCTATATTTGATTTTGTATTCTTTATTCTGATCCCCATCAGCTGACTCTTAAGCAACTTCTGGTCTTCACTGGGGCCATAAAAAAGACATTACAAACACGAAAGCCAATCTGTAGAATGTGAGAAGTAGATGTATGTATGTTGATGTGTGTATGATGGTTAGTGAGGTGTCAATGTGAGAAGTAGATGTATGTATGTTGATGTGTGTATGATGGTTAGTGAGGTGTCAATGTGAGAAGTAGATGTATGTATGTTGATGTGTGTATGATGGTTAGTGAGGTGTCAATGTGAGAAGTAGATGTATGTATGTTGAGGTGTCAATGTGAGAAGTAGATGATGTTGATGTATGATGGTTAGTGAGGTGTCAATGTGAGAAGTAGATGTATGTATGTTGATGTGTGTATGATGGTTAGTGAGGTGTCAATGTGAGAAGTAGATGTATGTATGTTGATGTGTGTATGATGGTTAGTGAGGTGTCAATGTGAGAAGTAGATGTATGTATGTTGATGTGTGTATGATGGTTAGTGAGGTGTCAATATAAAGCCAGGAGAATCCATCCAGTCCCAAACACTCCTCTAGATGACGCATTTAGAAAGTATTGGTGCTTAGTATGTAGAATGAAGGAGTAGACTTTCAAATCCATTGTTTATTCTGTAAATATCATATTTATATATTTGTTGATCTGTAGGCGCAGTGATTTTGTGAAGTTTTTTGTGAAACGGAATCAATGAAGGTGTGCTTTCTGTGTAATGTTTAAAAATGGCAGTTCTGCTACTGTTTAAAATAATATACCATTAGTTATATTTCAGTTATCTTGTTCTTTTTGTTCAACTCGTTTGCATTTATATCACTACACAAAAGAAAAACAGCCAATGTGTGTACATTTCAGTCACAACCTGCAGCTCTTTTTGAATTTGCAAACGCAGTTTCTTGCCAGTCAGTGGATGTTTTTACGCTCTTGTGTAAAATAACAAATAAATGCACAAAACTGTTTATTATTGCCTCAAACTTCATTGTCTGAGAGGGGAATATTTGTGTTTTGGTATGTATAGAATGCTCTTCTAGAACAACATGTGTCTGTGCGTGTTCTAGAATGAATGAGTTGTGTTCTCTTCCAGACCAACATGTGTCTGTGTGTGTTCTAGAATGTATGAGTTGTGTTCTCTTCTGGAACAACATGTGTCTGTGTGTGTTCTAGAATGTATGAGTTGTGGAACAACATGTGTCTGTGTGTGTTCTAGAATGTATGAGTTGTGTTCTCTTCTGGAACAACATGTGTCTGTGTGTGTTCTAGAATGTATGGGTTGTGTTCTCTTCCAGACCAACATGTGTCTGTGTGTGTTCTAGAATGTATGAGTTGCGTTCTCTTCCAGAACAACATGTGTCTGTGTGTGTTCTAGAATGTATGGGTTGTGTTCTCTTCCAGACCAACATGTGTCTGTGTGTGTTCTACAATGTATGGGTTGTGTTCTCTTCTGGAACAATATGTGTCTGTGTGTGTTCTAGAATGTATGGGTTGTGTTCTCTTCTGGAACAACATGTGTCTGTGTGTGTTCTAGAATGTATGGGTTGTGTTCTCTTCCAGACCAACATGTGTCTGTGTGTGTTCTAGAATGTATGAGTTGTGTTCTCTTCCAGACCAACATGTGTCTGTGTGTGTTCTAGAATGAATGAGTTGTGTTCTCTTCCAGACCAACATGTGTCAGTGTGTGTTCTAGAATGTATGAGTTGTGTTTTCTTCCAGACCAACATGTGTCTGTGTGTGTTCTAGAATGTATGGGTTGTGTTCTCTTCCGGAACAACATGTGTCTGTGTGTGTTCTAGAATGTATGGGTTGTGTTCTCTTCTGGAACAACATGTGTCTGTGTGTGTTCTAGAATGTATGGGTTGTGTTTTCTTCCGGAACAACATGTGTCTGTGTGTGTTCTAGAATGTATGGGTTGTGTTTTCGTTCCAGAACGACATGTGTCTGTGTGTGTTCTAGAATGTATGGGTTGTGTTTTCTTCCAGAACAACATGTGTCTGTGTGTGTTCTAGAATGTATGGGTTGTGTTTTCTTCCAGAACAACATGTGTCTGTGTGTGTTCTAGAATGTATGGGTTGTGTTTTCTTCCAGAACAACATGTGTCTGTGTGTGTTCTAGAATGTATGGGTTGTGTTTTCTGTGTGTCTGTGTGTGAGTGGCAGAACCTAATCAGCACCAACTGTGCTCCACCCCAGTTATTCTCTGTAGTTTGTGTCTGGATGAAGAGAAACCCCAGGTGTTCACCAAGTCAGTTAACCGTGTCAATGACCTTTCTACCCACCGGGGTCTGAAGCTGCACCAACTGTGTGTAAATGGCCCTGTCCTGGTAGAACCCTGTTTAACCAGCTGATGGGAAGAAAGAAAAACACATGTATATCACAGCATGGACGTTATTGAACACATCTCTTCTTTTCCACAACATACAGTAATCATGTTAAAACCGTGTTTATCCCAAAGAACTCTGTATATATGGGGTAGTTTATATGTTTAGCTGCTGCAGATTCAGGACATGAAAGGAGAAATATTGAAATCACAATTATTCATGTTTCTCCAATAACAACAACCAAGACATGATATTTAATAAACACACAAACAAACCACCTCCCTGGTGGGAACTATGCTCTTCCAGTAGGGTTGTCCCCCGTGTCAGGGGCAGTCACATCCACATTAGCCCAGTGGAGTGTGATGATCCCTAGGGCAACAGACAGACTGACTGACAGTGGCTCCTGACTGGCTCCTGGACGATTCCTCCAGCCCTGTCTAAACTTGTCCCCCACCCCAGAGGCCTCAGGCTAGGCTTGTTACGTGGAGTAGCAGGTAGGCAGAGAGGCCGCGTTCTGGCAGGAGACATAATGATGTTTGAAAGCTTACAAGTTAGCTGTTACACGGATTGTTATGAGAGTTGACTCAGAAGCTGGTTTAGGGATGTCTGGGGAGTCCAGTCAATGAAACTCAAAGACATGAGTATCTGGTTTCCAACTGGTTTTCAGGGTTAACTAGTTTGGCATCTACCCAGCCTGTCCCAATCAAGCACTTTCCACTATGTATAAGATTCTATAGGAGAACATACAGAAAGAGGCATGACAGTCAGGACATTAAGACAGATCCAGTAAGACAACAGCTAAGACGAACCCCTGTGCTATTTCACTGTTTCACTCTCCCGTCCAAACATCAATGGGGACTTCCAGAACAACGCCAGAGAGGTCTAAGAGCATCGCACCCTCTCCTGTGTGAGGGCCTCCTGAATGGACTGATCGTGGGAGCAGTGTGCGTCTGAATGCCAAAGGCCTCCGTGGCGGCACAGCCATGTAGCAGAACAAACAGCCTTTCACTGTATCCTCATTCCTCCTGGGACACAGAAAAGCCGTCGTTGTGTGTGTATGAGTGGTTGTGTGTGTGTGTGTGGACTCCTCGTTCTCACGGCCATGAATGTGGCAGTGAAACAGCGATCTGATCCACTGTTAGATCAGTCTCCCAGGAGCTATGGGCTCATTATCCAACCCCACTCCTCCACCCCTCATCACATCCTCCCTCATCCTCCCTCATCCTCCCATCCTCCCTCATCCTCCCATCCTCCCTCATCCTCCCATCCATCCCTCATCCTCCCATCCTCCCTCATCCTCCCATCCTCCCTCATCCTCCCATCCATCCCTCATCCTCCCATCCTCCCTCATCCTCCCATCCATCCCTCATCCTCTGTTCTGTTAGAAGGTGGGAGCGGGAAGCAGCGTTGACGCCTGACGGACTGATCTGGTCTTGACAAACATGAGTAGAATCGTCAAACCGTCTTGTGCTGAATCTTAATTTCCACCAATTAAAAGTCTTTCTGGAGAGACACTGGAGTTGAACTCACTGTTGGCGAGAGCTGCCATATCAGTGTAGACTGGAGGAACCTGCTCTTGCTAGTGTCAGATTGTCAAAGGACTCCATGAAACAGATTTATACACATGAACGAACAGACTAATAAACATAGATTGCATCTATGCTGCATCTAGGAAATTGACCCCTCCGTTGGGGCAACGGGGGAACAAGCTCCATATATAATCTGATTCCCTTTACAAACCATGGCACTGAAATGGATATTAACTGCACTGTACCAAATGTGGAAGTCTGAGGGCCATTTTCATAACATAATGTATGTGAGAGCGTTTCCCCTTGTAGAAGGAAACCTGTCCAGCATAACAATCAGACAAGTCAGAGCTGAAACAATAGTGGGTAGATAAGACTCTTCATTGGTATCATGAGGATAGTCAGAGCTGAAACAATAGTGGGTAGATAAGACTCTTCATTGGTATCATGAGGATAGTCAGAGCTGAAACAATAGTGGGTAGATAAGACTCTTCATTGGTATCATGAGGATAGTCAGAGCTGAAACAATAGTGGGTAGATAAGAATCTTCATTGGTATCATGAGGATAGTCAGAGCTGAAACAATAGTGGGTAGATAAGACTCTTCATTGGTATCATGAGGATAGTCAGAGCTGAAACAGTAGTTGCTTAGATAAGACTCATGAGGAGTAGTCAGAGCTGAAACAGTAGTTGCTTAGATAAGACTCATGAGGAGTAGTCAGAGCTGAGAGTGAAACAGTAGTTGCTTAGATAAGACTCATGAGGAGTAGTCAGAGCTGAAACAGTAGTTGCTTAGATAAGACTCATGAGGAGTAGTCAGAGCTGAAACAGTAGTTGCTTAGATAAGACTCATGAGGATAGTCAGAGCTGAAACAGTAGTTGCTTAGATAAGACTCATGAGCAGTAGTCAGAGCTGAAACAGTAGTTGCTTAGATAAGACTCATGAGCAGTAGTCAGAGCTGAAACAGTAGTTGCTTAGATAAGAAGCTGAAACAGTAGTTGCTTAGATAAGACAGTAGTTGCTTAGATAAGACTCATGAGCAGTAGTCAGAGCTGAAACAGTAGCTTAGATAAGACTCATGAGCAGTAGTCAGCTGAAACAGTAGTTGCTGAAACTCATGAGCAGTAGTACAGCTGAAACACTGAAACAGTAGTTGCTTAGATAAGCTCAGAGCTGAAACAGTAGTTGCTTAGATAAGACTCATGAGCAGTAGTCAGAGCTGAAACAGTAGTTGCTTAGATAAGACTCATGAGGAGTAGTCAGTGCTGAAACAGTAGTTGCTTAGATAAGACTCATGAGCAGTAGTCAGAGCTGAAACAGTAGTTGCTTAGATAAGACTCATGAGCAGTAGTAGTCAGTGCTGAAACAGTAGTTGCTTAGATAAGACTCATGAGCAGTAGTCAGAGCTGAAACAGTAGTTGCTTAGATAAGACTCATGAGCAGTAGTCAGAGCTGAAACAAACAGATAAGTTGCAGTAGTCAGATAAGACTCATGAGCAGTAGTCAGAGCTGAAACAGTAGTTGCTTAGATAAGACTCATGAGCAGTAGTCAGAGCTGAAACAGTAGTTGCTTAGATAAGACTCATGAGCAGTAGTCAGAGCTGAAACAGTAGTTGCTTAGATAAGACTCATGAGCAGTAGTCAGTGCTGAAACAGTAGTTGCTTAGATAAGACTCATGAGCAGTAGTCAGAGCTAGTTGCTTAGATAAGACTTGAGCAGTAGTCAGTGCTGAAACAGTAGTTGCTTAGATAAGACTCAATGAGCAGTTCAGTGCTGAAACATGCGTAAAAGAATAGTCAGTGCTGAAACAACAGACTCAGTTTAGAATGCATGTCCAACACATTGCTTCTAATTGGTACGCTATGAACATTGGAACAGAGCATCCCAGGCCAATCAGTGAACGCCTGCATAGGTCATGTGGGAAAGGGCGGAGGTCAGTGGATTTGCATGTTTCACTGGGCTCCACCCTGTGGGGCCTCTACTTCTGATGTTAACTGTTAGCATAGCGCTAATGGACCATTCAACAGCTGCCTGTGTATACGCCGTCTGAGCTGCTAGTTTAAACTTACCTTAACCCTGCTCCGTTGTTTGGTAATTAGCTTGTAAAGTGCAAATAGACATAGTGGTTCTCTCATGGGGGGTCCCTGGACTGGTTATAGGTTAGCTTATTGGTCAGTCTTTATCCAGTGTGGGGAGGACATTCCTAACCCATAGAAGGGTGAAGCTAACTGGGTCAAGGATCAGTGGAGATGGAGCATTGAGGAATGAACAACCTTTGGTCTATCGGGTCACCTGGGTACAGAGACCACATGATTATTTCTTCAAATGGGGTCTTCCTGGCCTGGTCCGAAATGGAAGAAAACCCTATTTTGTTCCTGTCACATTACATTTGACATTTAAGTCATTTAGCAGACGCTCTTATCCAGAGCGACTTACAAATTGGTGCATTCACCTTATGACATCCAGTGGAACAGCCACTTTACAATAGTGCATCTAAATCTTTTAAGGGGGGGGGGTAGAAGGATTACTTTATCCTATCCTAGTTATTCCTTAAAGAGGTGGGGTTTCAGGTGTCTCCGGAAGGTGGTGATTGACTCCGCTGTCCTGGCGTCGTGAGGGAGTTTGTTCCACCATTGGGGGGCCAGAGCAGCGAACAGTTTTGACTGGGCTGAGCGGGAACTGTACTTCCTCAGTGGTAGGGAGGCGAGCAGGCCAGAGGTGGATGAACGCAGTGCCCTTGTTTGGGTGTAGGGCCTGATCAGAGCCTGGAGGTACTGAGGTGCCGTTCCCCTCACAGCTCCGTAGGCAAGCACCATGGTCTTGTAGCGGATGCGAGCTTCAACTGGAAGCCAGTGGAGAGAGCGGAGGAGCGGGGTGACGTGAGATGTGAGGTGTCATGTGACACCATGTTGGGAAAACAGGCAGGTAATAATGGGAAGAGCTGATTGTGATTATTTTTACAGGGAGGTGGTTTTGCCTCTATTCTATGTTCTGTAAATTGTGAAAATATCAACAGTAATGTTTATAGAAGAGTTATCTGGAGCAGAATGTGTCTTGGAGAGGGAGGGAGGGAGGGAGGGAGGGAGGGAGGGAGGGAGGGAGGGAGGGAGGGAGGGAGGGAGGGAGGGAGGGAGGGAGGGACGGACAGACAGACAGAGCCTGTCCTTCCCTGCCCTCCTGTGTGAGGACAATGTTACTGAAAAGAAAGAAAGGAAAAATAAATGATTTTCCTACGGACGGACGGACGGACGGACGACAGACAGACAGACAGACAGACAGACAGACAGACAGACAGACAGACAGACAGACAGACAGACAGACAGACAGACAGACAGACAGACAGACAGACAGACAGACAGACAGACAGACAGACAGACAGACAGACAGACAGACAGACAGACAGACAGAGCCTGTCCTTCCCTGCCCTCCTGTGTGAGGACAATGTTACTGAAAAGAAAGAAAGGAAAAATAAATGATTTTCATACTTTTCCTACGTAGAATTTAACCTTTGATTCAATAATAACCAACTGCTAATCTGATTGATGTCTGGACTACAAAAGCAATGCTTGCAGCCTTTTAAACAGAGATTTGGGTGCATTATTAGAAAAATCTAATAATTACAATGTTATTTTTTAGATCAGTGGGGTTATATATAAAAGGCTCCCATTGGAACAAGATACTAGGGCAACAAACTGCATTTGGCATTCAGCTAGATTCACTAATTGGAAAGCCTTGGCCTGGTTTTCCCCTTTCAAACAGTGAAATCCATAATTCATATTTGTCCTGCTGAGATGAAAACAAGCCGACATCCCCTAGCGCTCAGCATTGTGGGTCAAGGCTCAGTAGCCTAGACAACTTGAGAGGTTATTTTCTTAGATCTAACCTCTCTCCATAGCAACTAGTCTGTAGCCATGGAGATCTGGTGTTATTGTCAGAAAGTAATATTGATGATTTGCATAGACAGAACGTCTACTCCTCAAACTCAAAGCTCTTTACCTATATTAATATGTGGTTAAGTCAACATCATTATTAGTTAGACACAGCACAGAATGGTGGAAGCATTACACTACACTGGATTTGAGATGCAGCATTCCATTAAATGTCCTTCTTTCTGTGTGTCAGTACATTGGGGCCCAGGCCTGGCCAGGCACGGAGGCAGAAGTTCCTTAGTTAGTCAGTGAGGCCAAATCAATTCAAGGGGCTTTATTGGTATGGGAAACACGTGTTAACATTGCCAAAGCAAGTGGAGTAGATAATATACAAAAGTGAAATAAACAATAACATGAACAGTAAACATTACACTCACAGATGTTACAAAAGAATAAAGATATTACAAATGTCATATTATGTAAAGATGTGTTGTAATGATGTGCAAATGGTTAAAGTACAAAAGGGAAAATAAATAAACATAAATATGGGTTGTATTTACAATGGTGTTTGTTCTTCACTGGTTGCCCTTTTCTTGTGGGGACAGGTCACAAATCTTGCTGCTGTGATGGCACACTGAGGTAGTTCACCCAGTAGATATGGGAGTTTATCAAAATTGAGGTTGTTTTTGAATTCTCTCTCTTTCTCTTCTGCCCTTCAGAGGCATGGGAGGAGTAGTCTGAGTGTGTAAGGGCAGGGCCAAGTCTTCTGTTGAAAAGAAAGAGAGGTTTCAAAGAAGCCTACATCACCTTACAACCGCTGTACAGGCAGGAGGAGGGGGAGAGAGGGAGGAAAAGGAGAGGGGGAGAGGTCTCTATGGCCAGGGCTACTTCTGTGAGATTGACATATGTGTGTGAGAACCCCAAAGGGGATTATCTTCATGGTGGAGATTCAGGTTTCTTTCATTCATATTCAAATGATCTAATAATGCAATCACAATGGCACAGTAAATCTGCATTCTAACTCAAAGACACACATCTTTCATAGACACACAATCCACAGCTTTCAGCTCCAAAGAAAACGTGACCAAAAGAATGTTCCAGTGCATTGACCAATTCATTGAATTGCCATGAGCCACACACACACACACACACACACACACACACACACACACACACACACACACACACACACACACACACACACACACACACACACACACACACACACACACACACACACACACACACACACACACACACACACACACACACACACACACACACACACACACACACACACACACACACACACACACACACACACACACTTACTTTCTGATAGGGGTTCCTCCTCTGGCCAGTCTGGTCCGTTTGTATTGAGGATTCATGTCTCTTCTCATCTGTTGAATCTATCAGGGACTCAGTAAGGCTTATCTGTCCTGGCCAAACAGTGGCATATTAGGTTTACATTTACAGCGCAGCAGCCCATTGTGAGGTCCATTGTCCCTGGCTAGGCCTGGGTTATCTACTGAGGATTGTATTCAGTGTCATTAGGGAACGATGCATCAGTAATACTCCACCGACACTCCAGCACAGCAAGGGGCTGTCAGATAAGGGTGAGGGAAGAGTGGATAAAACCCATGCATGCCTCTTCACAACCCCTGGTATATTGGATATTGTATGCAGCTGCTGTATCCTGGTAGGGATAAATTCCTTAAACCAGCTAAATCTGAAATATTTATGCAGTAGCAGTCAAACCATTTCCCCAGTGGTTAAATCAAACTCCTGAATGGTTTTGGAAAGGCAATTTAAACTCCTGTTACAAGTTCAGGTGTGTGTGGACAGTAGTTTATGAGGAAAATAAAAGATGGCTCAGCATTTAGACTTTTCTAAGGTTACAATTTGAAACAATCTCCAAGGTATTGGTTTATGTTTAGAGATAAATAGTCCCATTGAAATTGACTGAGCCAGCAGACTCAGCCAAAGTGCTGTCCGTAATTATTTATAGTTTTTTTGCAATTGCTTACAGACTTGTTGCGGAATTTGGCTCATTGTGTCAAAGCTCTACACACAAACCAAATGAGACACAACACTTGGAGATACACATCTCACTTCTACATCTCACTTCTATGCAGCAACAACACACTGATGTCCTTTATACAAAACACTGCTGTCTTTAGTACTTTGTATACCTTTTTCATTTCTCATACAGGCTTCTGTGAAAGATTGTTCCGGTACAGTACATCTACCCACATTTCAATTGTCACGCTCGTCGGTGCATGAAGAAGTGGACCAAAGCGCAGCGTGGAAAGTGTTCGTGATTTATTGTCAAAACACTTGAACAAAATAACAACGCGCCAACGACAACAAACAGTTCTGTCAGGTGCAGAAACACAAAACAGAAAATTATCACCCACAAACACAGGTGGGAAAAGGCTGCCTAAGTATGATTCTCAACCAGAGACAACGAAAGACAGCTGTCCCTGATTGAGAACCATACCCGGCCAAAACGTAGAAATAAAAAACCTATAAATAAAGAACATAGAATGCCCACCCAAATCACACCCTGACCAAACCAAATAGAGACGTAAAAAGGCTCTCTAAGGTCGGGGCGTGACATCAATGAACACAGAAATAGAAAGGCTCTAAACAAATATATACAGCTTGTTTTTTTGCCATTGCAGGTTTTTACAACAACAAAAATACACGAAGAAAAGTAGAATTACAGTACAATAATCAATACAATATGTTACTGTAAACTCAAAAATAATTACAGTAAAATAACAGCGCAATGGTAAACAAAAACTAGTATTGTAAGGGATTGTAAGGGATGGGGTGGATGGTTTATGGATCTCGCCTTCTGTTTGGGTCTGGCCACATCATCTCATCCACATCACAAGCAATGACATCCCTGGTTAGTCAAAGAGGAAAATATTGCCTTGCATGCCGTATCCAACCCTGGACTGACACCACCTCAATAACTCTGTATGCCTTTTCCATTGCTTGCAGAAGAGGCAGGCAGACATGTGGTTGGCGGTCATACACTTTCCAATGCCAAGCCGAAAATAATTGCTCAATCGGACTGAGAAATGGGGAGTAAAGGGGGCAAGTACACAACTGTGAAGTTATTGTGGTTGGTGAACCAGTCCCTGACCAGAGCAGCCCGGTGGAAACTAACATTATCCCAGATGACAACAAACCTGGGCTGCTCTGGTCCGTCTTGTACAACTGCATTATGTAGTGCATCCAGAAACATGATTATGTGTTGCAGTATTGTAGAGACCGAGGGTGGCATGGTGATGCATCCAGAAATATGATTATGTGTTGCAGTATTGTAGAGACCGAGGGTGGTATGGTGATGCATCCAGAAATATGATTATGAGTTGCAGTATTGTAGGGACCGAGGGTGGTATGGTGATGCATCCAGAAACATGATTATGTGATGCATCCAGAAACATGATTATGTGTTGCAGTATTGTAGAGACCGAGGGTGGTGGTGATGCATCCAGAAACATGATGCATGGCATGGTGATGCATCCAGAAATATGATTATGTGTTGCAGTATTGTAGGGACCGAGGGTGGCATGGTGATGCATCCAGAAACATGATTATGTGTTGCAGTATTGTAGGGACCGAGGGTGGCATGGTGATGCATCCAGAAATATGATTATGTGTTGCAGTATTGTAGGGACCGAGGGTGGTATGGTGATGCATCCAGAAATATGATTATGTGTTGCAGTATTGTAGGGACCGAGGGTGGTATGGTGATGCATCCAGAAATATGATTATGTGTGCAGTGTTGTAGGGACCGAGGGTGGCATGGTGATGCATCCAGAAATATGATTATGTGTTGCAGTATTGTAGGGACCGAGGGTGGCATGGTGATGCATCCAGAAATATGATTATGTGTGTAGTATTGTAGGACCGAGGGTGGCATGGTGATGCATCCAGAAATATGATTATGTGTGTAGTATTGTAGAGACCGAGGGTGGCATGGTGATGGAGAACTCCTTGCAGACTAATGGCGGCACACAAGGTGATATTTCCCCGCGCTGCCCAGGGACATTCACAACGGCTCTTTGTCCTTTAACATGTCGGCCCTGACGCCTGGTTTTAGATTGAATCCAGCTTCATCAATGAAAAAGAACTCATGAGGCTATGCAGCTGCATCAAAGTCCAGGACTCTGTAACAGAAAATGCCTAACTAAAAACACAGGACTACAATGTCTATATTTTCACACAAGGATGAGGGTGGGGGTGAAGGGTGGGTTGGGACACACACATTCAGTCAAAACTACAAGCAAGGCAGGTTCCCCACAGACAACATACATACTGTACTGTCATACTGTACACAGTAACATCAAAACTGTATTACATGTACTTCACAGCACTATACTGTACCTATTGTTTTTGTTCACTGAGGAGCATAGACCTAATATTGTAGGACTACATTGTATTGTACTGTGATGCAGAATGATGTACAACAATTGCATAGGAACAGCCTAGTGTAGAAAGTTGAAGACATACCTGTTCTCCAGTCTAAATGTCCGTATTATGGATGCTACCGTGGACTCTCTGCCCAGCCTCCCTCATCGTCAGGCCTTGATTTATGACATGGTCCACTAAAGTGGCCCTAATGTTGTTGTAAATATGCCTCTGTTTATTGCCTGGTGCCCTTATTTGTCCTCGTCCTCTTCCTCGTCCTCGTCCTCTTCCTCTTCCTCTCACTATCGCTGCCTCCATGTTTGCAAAGTTCTCACAAAAGAGGTGAGCTTACCGGAGGTCTATTTGCAGTGCTGAGGCTCAGACTAATTTGTGTTCAACTACTGTGTTTTCATGTGTGTGTGTGTGTGTGTGTGTGTGTGTGTGTGTGTGTGTGTGTGTGTGTGTGTGTGTGTGTGTGTGTGTGTGTGTGTGTGTGTGTGTGTGTGTGTGTGTGTGTGTGTGTGTGTGTGTGTGTGTGTGTGTGTGTGTGTGTGTGTGTGTGTTGCAAATTTCAGGTATGTTTTGCATTTTGAATAGAAGTGTTTTCCCAATGATTGCAAGAAATGTCATTCTTGAACAAAGTGTCTAATGTAAGAAACAATGTGTAGTGTTTTGCAAGTGTGTTGCAGAATTGCAAACAAAGCACAAACAAAGCACAAAGCAGAAAATGTATTTGTACAATTGGTGCCTCTGTTTAAGGCAAGGTTCCAAAAGTTAAGGGTTTGAGGCTTTAGTCTCAGCATTCACTTTCAGTGTGTCAGCAATCTGCAAACACTGTAAAACCTATCCGAAACCGTCCCTCCAAAACCCCAAAAGAAGCACCAAAATTATTCCCATTGCAGTTCTCGTCAGGAGTAGGGCCCCTTCTGGGTTCAAGGAAAGGTGGACTCTCTCTCTCTACCATAGTGAAACATGAAAATCCTGTTTTACTTAGCACAGTCCCACCGCAGGCGCCTGCATTCACACTGACGGTGCTGTTGGGATAATGGACTTGAGCCCACACAGGCTGTGCTTCTGTCCTTGGCATGTTGTTTCAAGGGAAGCCATACCTCCTCCAGACCAGCACACTTTCCTTTCAGAAGAGGAGAAATGAGGAGACAACCTGGAGATCTGGTGTTGGAATCACACACTGATCGAGCACTAGCCTTGCAAAAGAAAGTAAGAAAAGTATAAATGTAGTTACTGGCGGCAGAGAAGACAGGAGAGCAAAAACTGATTTCCAGCGGTGTCGTTTAATATCCAGAAACCACCGTCAACAGAACAGTACAATAAATGGGTCAAACAAAACCCGGTAAATACCAGCAGACCGTGCAAAAGCACAACAAGAAAACAACTACCGACAAGGACATGGGGGGAAACAGAGGGTTAAATACACAACATGTAATTGATGGAATTGGAACCAGGTGTGATGGAGGACAAGACAAAACCAATGGAAAATGAAAAGTGTATCAGCGAAGACGAGAAGGTACTTGCCCGTTGACTACCGAACACCGCCCAAATAAGAAGAGGGACCATATTCGGCGGAGGTCGTGAAAATAAAAGCTACGTTTTAAATAACTAACTGAATATAGCCAACATAACTAACTGAATATAGCCTACATAACGAACTGAATATAGCCTACATAACTAACTGAATATAGCCTACATAACTAACTGAATATAGCCACATAACTAACTGAATATAGCCTACATAACTAACTGAATATAGCCTACATAACTAACTGAATATAGCCTACATAATAACTAAGCCTACATAACTAACTGAATATAGCCTACATAACTAACTGAATATAGCCTACATAACTAACTGAATATAGCCTACATAACTAACTGAATATAGCCACATAACTAACTGAATATAGCCTACATAACTAACTGAATATAGCCTACATAACTAACTGAATATAGCCTACATAACTAACTGAATATAGCCTACATAACTAACTGAATATAGCCTACATAACTAACTGAATATAGTCTACATAACTAAGCCTACATAACTAACTGAATATAGCCTACATAACTAACTGAATATAGCCTACATAACTAACCTACATAACTAACTGAATATGAATATAGCCTACATAACTAACTGAATATAGCCTACATAACTAACTGAATATAGCCTACATAACTAACTGAATATAGCCACATAACTAACTGAATATATCTTGCATAAC